>NW_028258315.1:10631590-10783106 GCF_053883595.1 Heterocephalus glaber
CAACCATGAATGCTGAAAACAAAATAAAGCGGGGGGGGGGGGATATGAGCGTGGGAGCGGTGGGAAAGGTTGCAATCTTAGATAAAAATGATCAGAAAAAGGCTCCACATAACTGAGCAAAAAGCAAGTAACGGTAAAAATCCAAGGCTGATGAGTATCAGGTGGAGGAGGGAAAGAGTAGGAAAGAAGATGAGCACATTTAACAAGCCCAGAAGAGCACAGCTGAAGACCAGTGCTGCTTTCACAGTCCGCCCAGGACGGGTCCTTCGAGAGTCCGCAGAATGCAGTTTGTCCCTTTGTAACCCAAGGGCCGGGTTCCCCCGCCCGAACTCCAGCAGTGCCTGGACCGGGGCCGGGACGGACCGCGCCCACGGCGGAGGGGCACCGGCGGGCCGGAGAGCGGGGTGTGCGGGAGCGCGGAGCGCCGAGGCCCCGCACGTGGAGCCGAGCGGCGGCGCCGGCCCGACCGCGACACGCCCCCGTCAGCGCCGCGCGGCCCGGCCGTTGGGGCCCAGCCCTACCCGCCGGGGTCGCGCCTGTCCCCGCCGGGGCCCGGGAGGAGGAGCGGCGCCGCGGGTCCCCCGATGTCCCCGCATCCCCGGCGACCCGGATGGCCGCGTGCGTGCAGCAGGGAGGCCGGGAGGAGCGGGACAAAGTTGCCGGGCGCCGCCCGCGCGCCCCCGCCGCAACGCCCGCCGCCCGCCGCCCCTCCGAGCCGCGCCGGTCCCAGCGCCCGCGCCCGAGCGGCCGGCCGCCGTTCCCGCCAAGAGCGCGGCCCGCACTCACCATGACGCGCGGCGGCGGTGCGCTGTCCAGGGTGGCTGCGTCCCTCTGCCCGCGCTCCTGCCGCGCCCGCGCTAGTCACCCACGCCCGGCGCGCCGCGCGTACGCCGCCCGCTCCTCCCTGCCCCCTCGGGCCCGCGCCGCGCGGCACCGCTCCGGGCGGTTTCGCCCCGCCCAGCCGGCCCTCGGGGCTTCGCGGGCCGCGGCGCGAGGACCGCGCGGGAGCAGGCGAGCTGGCGCCCCCCCCCTACGGCCTCGCGCGCCCCCTCCCGGCGCCCTGCCTGTCCTGCGCGGGCGCGGCGCCCCCTGCCGGCCGGGCGGCGATTTGCAGGCCGAGCTGTCCGCACGTGCGCTGGATGGCTCCCCAGGCTGGCGGCGGCCAGGCGAGGACCCACTGTCCCGGGGGAGGGGGCGATGCCGCGGGAGCCACGCGAGGACAGGGCAGCATAGAGGAGAAGGGCTTGTGGTTTAAGTCGGGCTTCGTGGTGTTCAAGCGCGCGTTAGGAAGAATGACTCCTGGCTACGCAGGTTTTTGATCCGAGGCATGGGATGGGAGCGCATCAGCTTCAGCAAGAGACCACGTTTCCTCCAGAGGTGCTTATGACTCCAGTGCTTAGCTCGCTAAACAATCCTCTGTGATCAGAATGCCTGGGTGCAGTTCTGGGCTCTTTAGCGTGTGTGTGTGTGTGTGTGTGTGTGTGTGTGTGTGTGTGTGTGTGTGTGTGTAAATGAAAGACGTGTGTTATGTGACCTTTCTTCCTTTTTAGTCTTGGGTATGTGCTTGATTTTTTTACTTGGCTTCTGTGGCAAACTTGAGGTGCACCCATAGGCAGTCACGTTCCTGGAGCCGAGAAAACTACACGGAGTGTGCGGAGGTGACTGACTAAAAGCACTGGCTCTGCAGTCCACGCCCGACTTGGGCCGGCGAGCTTGCCGAGGTTTGTGGGAGCAGAGTGAGGAGCTACCAGGTCCCAGGCTGAGTCCTAACATCACACAGCCACCTTGTATTCGATTTCCCCTGTTGGAGTGGTAAACATCAGGCACATATTTGCTAAGAAGTAGACAGCAGGTAGGTATTTACTAAGACTCATACAATGTCAGCAGTCGCACTCCCACATAGTGGCTGTGTGGTATAGGGTTATTTACCCAGCCTCTTATGCTCCAGTTTCTTCATCTGTAAAATAGTGATAAAATAGCACCTGTTGTCATTAGGATTGAATTAATAGGAGCAAAACTCTAGACTGATTTGTTATTGATTTGATGCCTCTGAGACTCAAGAAGTGATATTCTATTTAGGGCTGGCATATAAAGTGTCTAGAGGGTCAGAATCAAATGATTCCAATTTCATTTGTTCACATTATTCATTCAACAAACATCTGAGTGCTTATTACATGCTAGGCATTGTGTCAAGAACTGGGGAACTAACACAAACACAGGCCCTGCCATTAGCAGTTCTCAGGATCTATGATGATCTATAATATATTATGACATCTAGACACTGGAGGGAAATTTTTCTTGGGCAACAGTATTATGGGATGATTTTAAAAAATATTTTCACATTTTTACATGTATTGATTTATATTTTTAAAGCTATAAAATTTATGTCCACATGCTTTGGATATTGAACTAATAAAAATCCTGGATCTGAATTTCACTGTCATTAATCTGCTGTAGTAGAACCTAAGTATTTAATCTAAGTAGTGGTTCTCAGATATTATTGTGTATACCTAGCACCAGAGGCTTGAATACAATGCAGATATCTGCAGCCCTTCCTGGTGGCCTCAGGTGCAGAGAAGGAGTATGAAATTTTAAGAAGCACTTTAATTAACGCTGAGGCAGGCAGGTTGTGCATGGACCACACTGTAACAGAGGAGATAGAGTTCCACCAGCTGCTCATGGAAGGCTTTAATTAACTCTTCTAACAGTGTCAAGGATTTTCTCCACAACCCCGTGCTGGGATAAAACCTGGGTCCTCGAAGGAAAAACAAAAATTTTAAGCGATAACCAACTTCCAAACACTCTGCTGCTCTTGGCTTGTGGGAGTTGTACCTTGCTAAGCACCCAAAGTTAGCATGTGGAAGGAATGCTTAAACCTTGGATTATCCTTAACACTTCCACATTACCATTTAGCCTGATAATTGTTATTTTTATCATCTAAAAACACATATCAACTCACAAGACCAGAAGTACATCTTAAAAAGGACCTATATTTTAGCCACTGGTGCATCCCTGTAATCCCAGCATTCTGGGAGGCTGAGGCAAGAGGACAGCAAATTTGATCTCAGCACGGGCAATGTAGTGAGAAAGGGGAAGGAGAAAGGAAGGAAAGGAAGAGAGAGAGTTTGGGGATGTAGTTCAATGCAAAGAACTCAGTACCTCAAAAAAATTATGTCTTTTTTTTTTTCTGGTACCAGGGATCGAACTCAGGACCTTGTGTTTGCAAGGCAGGCAGAGTGCTGCTGGGAGCACTGCACTGTAGATCACTATGGCCAGGCCTACCTCGCCTTCTCCCAAAGATGAGGCAGGCCCCCACGGGAGGAGAACAGGTGACAAGAGGGGTGGAGCAAGGCCTGGGGAGAAGAGGACTGTCTTCCTCCCAGCCCATTCACCAGAAAACCCTCAAGCATGATGTCCTGCAGACCTTAGCTACTCTCCCGGCTCCAGTTATAGACTAGCCCCTTTGACCTCCCCTGAACTTCCCTTATCTCTAGCACTATAAATAAATGCGGCTGCATTTGCCTGGAGTCTTTTAGGGCCCCACCTGGCCCCACCTTTGTTTCTCTTTATTCTTTTGTAACTTTCTTTACCCTTTCTTTATTCCCCACCAGCATTTCTCACTCCACCGACCCTTCAGCCAGGAGGGCCAAGGCAAGGTGCCATTGAGCTAAATCCCTGGCCTCTACTTACATCTTATCTATTTCTTAAAATACTGCTTTATGGCTTTCTGCGTCACTCAGTAAAGGAATGCAGGACACCAGAAATGCTGGAAGGTGTTTTTTCTCACCAATATTCATTAAAAAGAAAAAGGAATGTTTTTACCTCTATAAATAGAAGTGGGAAACTGCTTTAATGGGTATAACTGAGAAAGAGCTGCTCACTGATCAATAAATAGATTATGCCACCACTAATATGACTTTACAATCCTTTTCCTCTTATTTATTTTCATCTATGTAGTGCACAAAAGCTGCAATCTGTGCTTCTCAACTGCAGGACAAACCCATACTGAGCACATGTGCAATAACTTAATTATAGATGAATAGTGTGTTAGGCACTTACAGGGATGTAGTGCTATATACAAAGTGATCATTGACATAATCTAAGAATCTTAAACCTGAAAATAGAGAGAAGACCCTCTGTTTCTTACATTTTACTGGTAAGAAAGTATATCTCAGGGAGTCAGGAAAGACTGATAACTGATGGAAGATAACATCAAGGCCTAGATCTCTTGAATACTGGACCAGTTTCTTACGGATTTCACTGCCGTCCAGTCCAGTGCTGGCTTCCAGCTCGCAGCAGCACCACGAAGTAGGAAAAGTTGGTATTTTGTGAGCCTAATCCCCTTGTTTGCATGATTTTCTTGTGAAGCGTCCCTTCTTTTGACACGTAGGCTTTTTTTTTTTGGTACCGGGGATCGAACTCAGGTCCTTGCCCTTGCGCAGCAGGCGGTGAAACCACTGAGCTAAATCCCCGGCCCCCTAACCTTTTTTTTTCAGTACTGAACGTTGAACCCGGGGCCTTACACTCTACCCTGAATTATACCCACAGCCTAGCATGTCTGTATTTTATGCTGAAAAGTCATGCACTAATGCTTTGTGGTGACTTTAAACCAATCTACTACTTTTCTTCACAATAATTGTATTTTTAGGTTGATAGTAGAAACAGACTCTGGAAATCCCATCTTTTCCTTGGCTATATACAATACTTTGTATTAAGAGACTTCTCTGCACCCGTGAGTTTAGAAGTAAAACAGTAAGGTAAAGAGTCAACCCAGACAGAAGCACACTCAAACAGCTGAGTTATCACCAACAGATTTATTGGAATCTTTTATTTGATAGGCTCAAGGTTAAGGAAGTGTGTGTGTGTATGTGTGTGTGTGTGTGTGTGTGTGAGTCCTAATGAAGGAGTGTCATGAAGAAATAATATTATGATAGAGTAATTTGGGGGGAGTATTTAATCAGGATGGTCAGGAAAGTTCTTGCCAAGTAGATAATATCTGAGTTTAGAACTCAGTGACTAAAACAAGCCAACTGTGAAGTCATGAGAAGACCAAAGGAAAAATCCTTCCAGGAAGAGAAAATAGTAAATAAAAACACCCTGAGATGGAAAAATCAGGGGCTTCTTTGAGGAACAGGAAGATGATACCCATGTCTGGAAATGAGTCAGGGGTTGCAGTGAGGATGCAAATCTAGAATCTTCCTGACCCACCCTTGTAGATGAAGATCCATGCATCTTTTGGCACTGTGGCCATTAGCCCCTGCCCTGCAGTCCTCTTATCTTTGAGGATGTGGGCCCTAGGGGACCTGGTCTTGGTGGGGCTTCCTCACATGGTGCCTACAGGATACAAGCCTGGTGGGGTCATTGCCTTGTACTCTGTAGCCATTTGACTTTGTCTCTCATTTTCTTATGCTCATTTAAACTCACTTTGCTTAGACATTCATTCACTTTACCATTTTGTCTGTCATAGATGCCGTTTTACCTGAATTGTTCTCATTAATTTTCTTTTAGTATTCTTTTTAAAAAGTGATTTTCTGCATGGCAGGTGGCACTGAAAGTGGGATGGCCTATTTCCCCAGGAGGCTGGGGTGCCATGATCTCTTTTCCCAGTGCACTTTCTGAGATTAACTTTGGGCAGGAATCACCCAGATGCTTTTTTCTACAAACCTATTCTACACCAGACTTAAAGCTTAGAAAGCAACTGAAAAAAGAGAGAAAATGCTGATAGAACACAACCATGCAGGTTGGGACAGCACACTACAAAAACTTGCCTTTCTGTTCCTGTTGTGTGACTGTGTGTATGTAGAGAAGGGGGAGAGGGATCAAGCCGTAATCCTTCCCTGCTTGAAGGACTCTTACCTAGATGACAGCAGTGTAAATAAGAGGCCAGGATAGTGCCTCATAACTCATCGTTTTAAAGCTTATGACTTCTCATCATATAGTCAACATTTGCTCAGAAATAGTTGATCTATAACAAATACTTTTACATTATTGAAAATTGTTGAATATGTTACTGTGAATGTAGGCAGAGATAACATTTGCAAGGATACATAACATTTAGGATTCCTCTGAGTTTTTGCTTTACTTTCCACCGATTGGTCCGGCTTTCTGTACTCAAGGAAAAAAAGACATTCAGTATTAAAACCACATGTGCCAACAAACCACTTGTATTCATCCATCTTCCATTATTATAACAAAATGCCTGAAGCTATGTAGTGAAATAAAAGAGGTTTATGTAGCTCACGGTTCTGGAAGCTCAAGGGTGCGCCATCAGCTTCTACTCAGCTCTACTGAAGGCCTCATGGGGGACCGCATGGTGTCAGGACGGAGCATGTGTGGGAGGGGGAGATCGTGCCGCGAGACAGGAAGCCAAGTGACTGGGGAGGGGACAGCCTTGCTCTTTTATAATAGCCCCTCACAAGAAGTAACTCAGGGCTCCCCCACAAGAGTCTGCTAGCCTCTTCCACAGGCAGTGACTCCAGCCAGATCTAATGAGTTTGTGCCTCAGCTCTTAAAGTACCACCGCATCTGCACACCGGGGCCCAAACTTCCGGCAGGTGAACCCTTTGTGGACAAATCACACCAAACCGTGGCACAACTCCACTCAAACACGTCATCGACTTCACCTAAGTGAAAGTAAGGAATTCAAATGTATTTAGAAGATATAGCCTACTTAAAAATAGCCAAAAGATATGGTCCTTTTAAAAAAAAGAGTGAATTGTTATATTTATTCTAATTGTTATTTAATGGGACACAAAACAAGAATCGTTTCAAGGTAGTTAGCGTTTTATTTTCCCAGTAAATTAATGAAGGAACGTTTTGCAGATGATGGAGATAGTGAACCTAAATGACACTGAAGAATTTGAAGAACCCTTTACTTGGCACGTATTTCAACTGCATGCATTTTTCTATTCTATCCTCAGCAGCTTCTTCAGTGTCTGAGAAACAGACTAAAGGGGTCTTGCAAGTAACCCAGGAGCCATAGCAGACAGCCTCACGGGATAACTTCTTCATTCTTTTACCTCACCTGTGATATTTACAAGTAGCTTTTGGGAATCCAACATAAGCCAAACCATCTAGTGACTTACAGCTGTAGTCATTTAACCCTCACAACAGTCCAGTGACTGACCCCATTGTTTACACAAGGAACCTGAAGCTCAGAGAGGTTAAATAATGCACACAAATTCACATACTTGGGCAGCTGGAGAGTGGAGGAGCCAGGATTTAATCTGAGATCTGTTGGATTCTTTCCAAGATACCATAATGTTTTGAATAATATCCTGTGTAAGAATCCTCCTAAACTTGGTAGTGAAGCTGACTTTCTGCAGGTTATTTGTTCACTCATTGCAGGGTCAATTGCCTACATAATCTGGGGTACAGCGACTCTTGGAGAGTCTTATACCATTGGGACAAAGGTTGGGTTGAAGCAAAATGGACAGCTCTATCCGAATGGCTTAAGGATGGCCTTGACAGGTCTGTAGATTAAGTCTGCAGTTACAGTGGAAGGGGGAATTCTTCTGCAGTGTTTGCCGAAGGGTCCAAAATGTAAGCTTATGTCATTGGTCCTCCTTTGGCTGTGAGTGTTAAAGTCCAAAAGAGCAGATGAAGTTTGAGCCTTCCACTCATTTTATTTTTCTTAATTGATGGAACACTTCAAAAGTAAATAGCATAGTAATTCCAACGCATCAATCATTCATCTTCAAAAATTATCAACTCACAACCAGTTTTGTTTCATCTAGATCTCTGCCTACTTCCTCTCATTCTGTTATTTTGAAACAAACCCAAGCAATATTTTATCTGTAAATATTGTAGTGTATGTCTCAAAGACAAAAATTCTTTTTAAATACATAATCACAATACCATTAAAACACTTGAAAATTAATCCTAATTTCTTAATGTTATCAAACATAGGCAATACGTGTACAACTTTCTGATTATTTTTAGTCTTACTTTTTAATACTGCAATTGGCTCACACATCTTTGAAGTTTCTTTAAATCTCTGCATTTCTTTTATTTACCTCCAATTTGTTTGTACTGCAGAAGTTCCAGCAGACTGGATTTTGTTGACTGCATTTCTCCAGTGCAGTTTAACATGTGCACTGGGGACAATAACTGGCCCTGGAGGCTTTGTCAGATTTAGGATACAACTTTTTATACTCTTTTTTTTTGGTACCGGGGTTCGAACCCAGGACCTTGTGCTTGCGAGGCAGGCACTGGAACCACTGAGCTAAATCCCTGGCCCCAGGGTACAATTTTTTAAACTAGGTGGTCCTGCATTTGTCTATGGGTAGGCACAGAATACTTGGTTGTCACTCATTTGTGAAGTGTAGGCAACAGTTAATGTACAATGCTTACATCTATTAATTCATTCGGGCTGCAAAAATGTGATATTCTATTAGCTCTCCATTCTTCATTCATGCATTACTAGAATACTTTAAAGAGAAGCTTCCCCTCAAATGCTGTTTGGTTACCAAAGAGGAGCAGTTTGTACAGGAAAGACAGATACAAGAATGCTAGTTGTTAAATGCAGAGTTGGCTCGTTAACAATGTAAAACTATAGAGAACAAGTTCCAAAACTGAGATACGAGGATAGGTCAAGACAAAACTGTATTTGGAAATACTCATGCTTACTGCCAACATCAACAACGCCATGTTAACTGTTGTTGCCCAACTTGCTTTTTTAGATCTTTCGTGTACTGTCTGAAAGACTTTTTTTTATTTAAATAAACTCTGAAAAGGAAAAATTTAACAGAAGGCTTTGAAGTGATTAGTCCTTTTTAGGGGATAGTTCAGAGCTCAGGTGAATGAATTGTGAAGGTCTTTTCAGAGTAACATCTTGTTGGTGGCTTCTTTACACTGGTTAAATGGAAAAATACATATGATAGTAATCTTGGGGCAAATTATAATCTATTACCAATCTATAAAAAGTTCTGCTAAAGATAAATTTGCATTTAATTCTATAAATATTTCAGCTTAATGTAGTATTTAGCTTCAAATGGTAATTCTAGCTTTTTTTTTTTCATCCCATGCCACCCAAGGTTTCTGTGACAACCTGAAAAGAATTTTATTAGGCTCAAAGGTCTTTGAAAAGTATCCATTTGTTACCTAATGAAAACGTAGTCCTTGAATAAATCTTAATTTAATGATATCATTTATGTAGACAATATCATAAAACAAAGGTGGTCCTTACTCTTTCAAGACCTGTACCATGCCAGAACCAAGATTTTCTCAGAAAACTTTGAACACGGTTCTCGCTATAGAAATAACAGTTCAATAACACAGAAATGAACAATGACAGTCACAACTGTTAAGCACATGGCTCCATTTGGAGTTGGTGTTTCGAAGGTTCTAGCATTTTCTCCACGTTTCTAATGGGGAAAGCAAATGTGAGACTAGCAGTGAGGAGACCACCAGGAAGCCTGCCTGGGGCCGGTTGATACTGCAGTTCACTCAGCTGGGAATCCCCTTCTGGGAAAGGCACCACCCACATTTACACCATAAGGCGAGGTCAGCTAGCAAGTATGTAGCCGATGAAATGTGTGTTTTTTCTATTTCTTGTCCTTCAAAGGAAACACACTTTAATTCATGTGATCCTGTTCTCATCATTCACCCTGTAGTGAAAGGGGGCAAAGTTTAGTGATGCTTCCATTTGAATTGGCACTCACCTCTCTTTCGCGTTCATGTCCGCATCTTGAAAGGCCACATTTATGGGCCATCATTTCTAGTAAGCTGAAGTCACTACCTTCTTGACTTTTGGTAGGCAGGAGTCCTTAGGGACCCCACACTGGGGGGATGGCCTCTTCCTCACTCTGCTCCCCAGCCCTCATCCCACCTCCACCTCTCTCCAAGTGCTACCTTGCTTTGGACCTTGTCACGTGAACTTCTCTCACTGACTGCGGATAATTTTATCTTTCAGACTAAACTACAGTCGGTAGCCAGACTGTCTCTTGGAATGTTTACAAGTCTCTCATAGCAATACTCAGAACATACTTGTAAATGTGAATTTGGAATTCCTTGCCTAAACAATTTAAAACAAACTTACGTCCTTTGGAATCGGACTGGAGAAAAGGTCAATAGCCTTTACTCCAGGGGAAAGGAAGGCAAATGGGAAAAATAAAATTAAAAAGATACTTAGAAGAATGTCTTTTCATTTCCAAAGATTTGGGGATTTTTCCAGATTTTCTTTATTGATTTGTTTTATTCTGTTGTAGAGAACACAGTACGATTTTAATGCTTTACAATTTGTGAAAGTGTTTCAGAATATGAATCTATCATTTATCCCATAATATGGTCTGTCTTAGTGAAGGGTCCACGTGTACTTGAAGAGAATGCATATTCTGCTGCTGTCGAGTGAAATGTGGGTTCAGCTACTTTTCTTGATAATATTAGCTCTTCTGCATACTTGGGTTGCCCTAATCTCTAATTAATCATAGTTTACTATCAAATAATATTATATTGCTTCTCAAGTAGTATAAGAACTTTTTGACAGTATATTTCTGCTTTCTCATGTTTTCTTTTGTGTCTTGTTGGCTTGCACCTTACTTTTTTTTTTTTTTTTTTTTGGTACCGGGGATTGAACTCGGGTCTTTGCCCTTGCGCAGCAGGTGGCAAAACCACTGAGCTAAATCCCCAGCCCCATCTTCCTTTCATATATGCCATAATCCTACAGTTCATTGGTCCTTTCTCTTTTCTTTTCCCTTCCTTCTTTCCGTTCTTGATTGAGAGAACCAACTATCTTCTGGAGCAATTGAAATCAGAGTGTTTCATAGTGTCCTCTCACATTAACCAATTTAACCTCATTTCCTTGTGAAGATCTAGCTTTTGGCTTATCATCATACTCCCCTGTGTATACAATTTCTTTGACCATTTCTTGTAGCCCAGCTCTTCCAGTAATGAATTGGCTCGGGTTGCTTGCCCCATATTTGTGTGAGACCTCAATTATTTTACCTGAGGTAGATAAGACTCTGAAGATAAATTGAATGGTTTTTTTCCCCTTTAAGCACATCAAAAGGTGGGATCTACTGCTCCTCCGATACACCTGGGCTGATTGTGTGAGTTGCTGTGTCCAATAAATGTGGCAGAACTCTAGCGTGTCAGTTCTAACCCTAAACTTCATGGAGACCAGTAGCTTCCGCTTTTGTTTGAGGAAGCCATCCATCTTGATGAAGCTGAAATGTATTATAAAATTGCACGACACGATATGAAGAGAGAAAAACTGCATGAAGGAACACCAGGAACGACACACATAAACAAAGCCTTCTTGGACCTTTCAGTCTAGCCCAGCAGTAAATTCACTGGAAGAATTGACCTCAGCTGATTCTACTCAGAGCAGAAAACCACCCACAAATCTGCCTCTGTATTCTTGACTTCATCACTTGGTTATAAGAAAAGTTAGATAAATATTTAGTCCATTTCAAGAAATTTTCTATGTACTTTACAGACAGTGAACCTCCATGGCCTGCATCCAGGTTGTTCCACCCTCCTCTTTAGTGATATGCCACTAGATAAGAGTGAAAAACTTGAAGTTACATTAGGCTAGCTCCTCTACTTTCTACCAGTAGTAATTCAGGATTATTGGATCTCTAGCAGCTGAATGTGTAGACTAGCAATAATAATTTTTTTATTAAGTTTATCGGCACATTTTATGCATACAATACAGTTACATTCATCATTGGGAATTTGTACCTTTACATGATGCATCTTGGTTCTTATCTTTTCCCCCTTCCCCTGCCCTCCTTTCAATCCCTTCACCCCTCCCTATTTACAGAGATTTTGTTTCCATTTTTTCCTTTTCTCATATTTTTTCCTTTCCCTTCTTTCCTTTCCCCTACCCCTCCCACTTCCCCTACCCCATTAGACCTTTTCTTCCTATTTCGCATTATCAGTTATACATTTTGATCCTTATTTACACTTTCAGTTTCTCACACCAGAGAAACTACTCAATATTTACACATGTGTGTCCTATTTATTTCACTTAAGACTATGGCTTCAATGTGCATCCATTTAGCCATAAATATCTCTAGTTTCTTGTTCTTTATAAAAAAACATTTTATAAAAAAAAATTATAGAAAAACTACATCTTCTTTATCCAGTTTCCAGTTTATGGGCAATTGGGCTGTTTCCAAGCTTTAGCTATTACAAACTGTGCTGCTATGAACATGGGTGCACATATATCACTGTGGTATGACTCTTTTAATTCTTTGGGGAAGATACCCAGCAGGGGGATAGCTGGGTCGAATGGGACCTCTAAGCCCAGTTCTTTGAGGTATCTCCATACTGATTTCCACAGTGGTTGCACCAGTCTGCACTCCCACCAACAATGGAGAAGGGTTCCTTTCTCCCCACAACCCCGCCAGCATTTGTCATTGGTTGATTACTTGAGAGCAGCCATTCTTTCTGGGGTGAGGTGGAATCTCAGTGTTGTTTTCATCTGCATCTCTTGAATGACCAGTGATGTAGAAGATTTTTCATATGTTTATTTAGCAGTAATAATTTTCTATGTATATTTAGCTAGCAAAGTATCATTAAACGTATTTTGTAATTTCAGGTACTTTTGTCGAGACTTCACTAGTACTGATATATTAACAAAGTGAAAAAACCATATTTTTCCTTCATTCCAATTTTAAAGTGATTGGGAATTATGGTAAAAGAGAATGAGTGTTGTTTTATCTCAGTTGAAACTGAGTTGCAACTCTTCGGCTGGAAGCCTTTGGCTGGAAATGGGCACAGATGGCTAAAGCATTGTTTCTGGACTTAGCTAGGTGAGACTTTTTGTGAAATGGAATTGGAAACCTGCCATCCACCCTTAGATGAAAACAAAGCTAGCTGAGATACTGGTGTGAATTAATGTGACCATTGAGGAAATTTCACTGTTTTTATTTACATCTTCTAGCTTTGTCTCAAAGAAGGTTTAAAGAGAATGATACTCACTAATAACCTGTGTTAGTCAGCTTTCCATCACTATAATAAAATATCTGCGATAACAAATGTATAAGGAGGAAAGGTTTACTTTGGCTCATGGTTTTAGCAGTTTTAGCTCATGGTCTGTTCGCCACATTGCTTTTGGGCCTGTGGCAAGGCAGCAGGGTGAGGAGTGCTTGAAGGAACAAAGCCACTCATCTCCTGACTGAGAAGTGAAAGAAACCAAAAGAGACCAGGCTCCTATACTGCCCTTGGAGGGCACACCTCCAATAGCCTAAAGACCTCCCACTAGGCCCCACCTCTTAAAGGCTCCACCACCTCCCATGGCACCAATCTTCTAACACCTAGGTCTTAGGGGCTAGGGATTTAGCTCAGTGGCACTGTGCCTGCCTCACAAGCACAAGGTCCTGAGCTCGATCCCTGGTATTGGGGGGCGGGGGGGAATAACACTTGGGTCTTTTGGGAACACCCAAGATCTAAGCCATAGCACAACCTACAGATGCATACATGGGTCATCATCTTGCACTCCTTTTGTAGAATGATAGAAATATTCTCCTCAGACTATAACTGGTAGAATGATGAGAAATGTGGCTTAGTGAGATACATAAAAAATAAGACATGAAGCCATCTTTATTAATGATATTAAAAGTGTGCTCATTATACTTTAGGTGGAAAACTTATTTTTTTGCTACTGACCATTATTTATCATCCACACATCCCCACAGTTGCTGTGAGTACTGGCATTGGGTACCTGAGTGTTTGTGAACTTGCCATGGGCTCAGCCTTCAGGAAAGCTTTGCTTTCTTGATCAATGTTTCACCCCCTCTTTTGCTCAAGTGATACCCACATCCAGGGACCAGTCTGCTGAGAGTACAAAGCCCCAGCTCCCTTGCCCTGGTCCACATGCCTCTGAAAAGCCAGTCCTCTTCTGAAGCACCTGTAGAACGGAATGAGCCCTCTTCTCAGCCAGGGCTTGCTCCCTCCCTCACAGATGCTCCCTGAAGCACTCTCTGGCCAGTGTCCCCCATCCCAGAGACTGCTTTCCAGAAGGAAACCAAGCCACAACACATATTCAGGTGAGTGTCCTTTCTAACCTCACATGTTGAAATCTTAACCCCTAGGTGATGGTATTCAGAGGTAGGACCTTGATTATGGAAGAAGGATTCTGCCCTTGTGTTTGGGAGTAGTGTGTCCATGAAACAGCCCTCAGAGAGAGCTCCTTTGCTCCTCTGCCTGAGCAGATACAGCAAGAAGGTGTATTAACCAGAAAGGGCCTCCACCAGATACCAAACCCATCAGCCCCTTGCTCTTACAATCCCAATCTCCAGAACTGTGAGAGAGAAATTTCTGCTGCTTACAAGCCGCCCACTATGTGGTGTTTTATTATAGGAGCCCAAACAGAGTAAAAACCAGCTCAATGACTAATCTTGATTCATCTAAACCCCTAGTTATTTCCCTTTTTCTCCATCTCATCCCATATTATCTTGAAGCAAATCCCACATCATAAATTTTAATTTGTAAATATATCAGGTTGTACCTGTAAAATGTACTGACCAATCTTTTTTTTTTTGGTACCAGGGATCGAACTCGGGTCCTTGTGCTTACACAGCAGGCGGCGAAACCACTGAGCTAAATCCCTGGCCCTTGACCATTCTTTTTTAAAGCCATAACCACAATACCATGACTACATCTTTAAAAGTTAACAAGTCTGTCTCACTATCAAATAAAGTCAGTGCTCAGTTTAAATTAGGAGCCATAGAAGCTTCTGTACATTCTGTTAGGTTGATCTATAGTTTCCTTCTCATTCATTTCTAAACAGTATACTTTTGAACTTTTATAATGACTGTGGTTGGTTTCTCATCACCAGCATTTATGGTAGTCTATATAATAAAATGCCTTTTGGGGTGTTTGTATGGGCCAGGCCTCATGGTAAGTACTTCACATATTATTATCTTATTTCAACAGTTTTTTCCAGTGTTGGGAATTGAACTCAGGATCTTGCCTTTGCTAAGCATGTGCTTTACCACTGAGCTACACCTTCAGTCCTAACTATTTCATTTAATCCTTAAAACAACCCACTGGACTCGGGTGATCAAACCCTATTATAGCTCCAGTGATGAGGGTCAAAGGAGGTGTTGTAGTTTGCCTGGGAACACATAGTTAATAAGAAACAGAGCAGAGATTAAAAACTACATCATTTTGACTCCAAAGTCCATGTCCTTAACCTCTAGGCTTTGCCACCTAAATAAATGCATCCAGAGAAATTAATGTAGTGCTAAATGAGCACCATGTTATTCTTGGTACTTTTACCAGTGTTTGAAATGTGTCTTAGATTAACAAAGGAAGTGGGATGTCATCACAACACAGCCAAGCCTAAGCCCACAGATGTGTATTAAGCAACTTCTGCATCCATGGAACCCGGTAGAAACTGGGTAAAATCAGCAGATAAACCATATTCGATCACTGCCTCCTAAACCCCAGCCCAGAAATCAGGTTGGGTGTGACAGACTGATACACAATCTAGCCCATTAAAAAGGGCCATGGGGAGTGCTCTAGTGTGGCTATGGATGAGCGATAGAGGCGGAAAGGAGGTAATTCTACTTTGAGGCAGCTAAGGAAAGCCTTTTCCTCTCAGAGAACGTGGAAACTACAAGGCCCTGAATGATGACCAAACAAAATTTAGGTGCCTGGGGACCCCATTCTAATGAAATTTGTTTGGGGTTTCCATTCCCCCTGTGGATTATGTTGAAATGCACAAAATGTTCACCACCACTTCCTCCACAATTCAGCATCTCACAAAGTAGGCAGATGGGAACTGAGCCCTGGCCGTCCTTCCCTGCCTTCCCAGGCAGGACCTGGGTTAAGGGCATACTGCCATCCGCGTTAACTACCATGATTCTTCTGCTGGTTCCTTCTGAAACACCCGGGATTCTCTTTGAATCACTGGTGGCCATGGCCCCTTAACACATCCTGCAGCTTTGTTAGGTCAGGAGGCTGGCCAGCTCTACCGTGTCAGGAGTCTAGCGCCTCTCGATTTACACCCTGATTGCAGCCCTGGATTGTTCTTGGCGGGCAGAGAGCAGCTGTCACTGCAGGAGGCAGTGAAACCCTGAGCTTAGCAGCAGAGCCATCTGGGCTCCCTTTAGGTCTGCTGTGTGAGGTAACAAAGCTTGGGAAGACTGTGCCACTTTACATTTTAACTAGAGCGTTCTGCTACTCTGGGTTTGTGAGACTGACAGAAAGGACGCAGTGAGCACAACGTTGTCCTTTCTGCTCTGTCCCTAGTCCACAGACTGAGCAGAAGCTTAGCCTCCTCGGGCTCCCTGACCTTCGCTCCCGAGCCTCCTCATCCATCCAGCAGTCACTCTGTTCTCAGGAAGGGCAGTAGGTTTTAACATCAATCAAAGCAAAACCCAAGTTGAGAAGTAAAGCCGCCGCAGGCTCCTTCTCTCCAAAACACATGTACCCATGAATTTGAAAGCCAAAAGCGAAATACATGAATTATCCATGGTAGCAGTTCTTGGCACAAAGAAAAAGGTGATTTAATAACGCAGCCAACAGGTCCTCACTTTGAAGCTGTAAGGATAACTTCAAAATCAATGGTGCTATATTATCTCTGATGGAGTATTTTATTATTACATTTACGCCATGTGGTAGTTAGCAGTATCTGTCAACTATTTCTGGTTTTCCTCCCAGATATACAATAGTATTGTATGTCCTGAACTCTGCAAGGCAGGTGTGGCCATGTGGTTTGCTCCAATTAGAACAAAGTGAGCAAAGGACAATGTCATGTCCACCCAGATACTGAGAGTCTATGTGCAATGTTCATGCTCTGCCTTCCCCCTGGCATCGTGACTGGTGACTTTCCAGTTCCTGGTTCCCCTAATGATGGCAACACTGTGCAGAGCCCCCAGCCAACTACTGTATGACAGACACACAGCAAAAGCTAGAAATTCATGTGGTGCTTTGAGTCCCTGAAACTTTCAGTTTAGAGGCCACCTGATACCTGAGATCTCTAAAATCTTCTGGGGGCTGGCAGTGTAGCTCATAGGTAGAGTAGAGCTCAGCATGTGCAAGGCCTGGAGCTCCACCCCAGTACAAAAAAGAAAAAGAATTAAAGTAGGCCTGTGGACAACTTTTAAAATAACATCAGTATATCGGCTTGTTGAGTGCAATAAAACGCTCACCCTCTACAAATTGGAAATAATGACAATTTTGCCAAGCTTTCTAAAAAGCTCATTTCAAATCCTCTGGTGACTTACATTATATAGCATTATATATATTTTTCAAGAGTAATTTCCTTAATGCTGGCTTGTTATTTTATTTCATAAAACTTAACTATTTCATAGTTAATGTTTTTTGGAAATTACCCTTGTATTTAATATTAACATCTTCCCACTTTAAAACCTTTTGTTCTAACACTTCCTGTGTCCGTATTCTAGAAGACCGGCCCGTTTTGGGTATGTTTGCTGCAAGAACTGGACAATCAAGGCTGAACTGGCCAATCTAGTACTACTGCATTCAACAAATTTATGCTAAACCCCATTCACAGTGCCAAATTGATATTTTAGCACCCTCTGCTGGAGAAGTTGTGAACACCTCGGATAAATACACGTGGTTCATGCCTACCTGATTGTTGTGATTTGTGCCTTTTAAGTACAGGCTCTTGAGAAGGTATTATTTAAAGGTATAACTTAAAATCTGTACTAAAAGAATCCCTGCTTTAAACAAATACTCTCCGACAAACTATAGATGTATCAATGATATCTGCCTCCTGTAGTTTTCATACAAAAAGAATTTTAAATTCACATATAGTCATTAACGTGTATAATTTACATGCTTACAAAAGTAAAACTACACTCAATGAAAATAAAGTTTTAATATTATGTCCTTCTCCTCTGCAACACTCTCTGCTGTACACATTCATGAACAAGCCCATGTGCACACTTATCAGCCTCGAATATGTCTACAATGTCTTCCGATGCATCTGCCAAGCCTCTGTACAAGTTACGTCAGCCCTACTTGGTCATTCTGCAAAGCACATGACAGACACAGTGCTAAGTGCTGGTGATTCCATTTTGAGCCAAACAGATGTCTCTGTCCAAGGAGGAGTTGACAATCTTATTGGGACGCAGGCTGTCATTAAGTAAGTGTTTGATTACGAACTGTGTTTTATGCAGTGAAAGGCTACAGCTGTACGTGAAGATGTAACAGGAAGACCTAACTTAGGCAGGTCAGTGGATTTAAGTCAGGAAATGGACTGAACTCGAAGTCTAGGCAACCAGCTAACCAGCAAGGTGGATGGGAGAAAGAGGAGCCTGCCAGGCAGAGGACTAGCAGGTGCCCCAAGCTGTGCCCAGGGTGAGCTTAAATTGTTCATTCCTGTAAGGACAGCAAAGTTCCAGCATAAGGGGGAGGGCAAGGGACCTGTGGGGAAGAAGGGAATTTTGGTCTTCAACTTAAAAACCATGGGAACTGGTAAAAGAAAAAAGGAGGAGAGAGTAGGATAGGACACCATCAGCTCAGTGTTGCAAAACAAAATTACTCTTGCTGTGGTTTTGGAAAAACTAATGGATATGACAAGAGTGGCTGAACTGCACCAAGCACTGAACATGACATTTCAGTTTGAAAAGTTTAGTCATACTCTTAAATAGAATCCAGAGTTTTCTTAAGGCAATAAAAGCTTTCAAAATAAGTGTTAGGTTCTGAGCCTGACCTTTAAAGGGCATGCTTAAAACCAGATGGGGTAGCCACCTTTGAGGGAAGGTTTCTACTTCATTTCATGGGAAGGTGCATATGGACTAGATCAGCAGATAATAAGTTTTTGTTTGTGATCACAACAAGAAATATAGTTTAAAAATAAAATACAGAAAAAGGAAAATAAAAAAATAGAAAAACAACACCAAATGAAGCAATAATAAATAAGCAAAACATATTTTTAGATTGTATTTATGTATAGTGGTCTATACATTAAAAAGTTTCATAAATAAAGCAATATCTTTACCATACACAACCTACTCTGGTACTTTTTATTCTATTGCAATCCATTAAAAAAGCTTTGGGGTTCCTGATGCTTTCTTTCCCATTGTGTGAGGCAGATCGTTGGGAAGGGAGATTGTAGCAGAGTAGGCTGGATGGCAGAGAAGACCCACTTTGTCTCAGGAGTGATTTACATTGCAGGTGCTAGTTATTTGATCTCCTCCCCATCTGTTATGCCACATGTTTGACTTTTGGACTTTTTATGGGGGTAAGCTGGAGTATTTTCCCCCCGAAACAACTTAACTCTCACTTAAGAGAGTGAGGGAGCAGAAAGAGTTTGGACTGGGTGGACTGCATGGTCAGCACCCTGCCTCTCCCACTCAGAAGCTATGTAACTTTGGCCCAGTTTCTTAACCTCGTAGGCTTCAGTTTCCTCATCTATCAAATGAGAATAATAATAACTCCTGCCTGATAGAACTGAGGTGAAGATGAAATGAGTTTACATAGCATACCATAGGAATGTTATTAGCTACTGTTAGCTAGTCTTAAAGTTACAGTGTGAAATTTGAGCCTAACTCCGATTCTCATGACAAAGCAGAAACACACTGTACTGATAGCTACTTTTAAAACAGTGGGTTGAGCTTCCATATTAAGTCCCAATAAAAATATTTTTGGTTATCCCAAGAGCAATTTTCTCCCAGTCCAAATTCCAATGGGAGTACAACAACCTATTCAACTGATTAATATTCTAGAAATATACAAGGGAGGGGGGATTCTATGAGAAATTTAAATTTTTGTTTAAAATTTAAACAAAGAAAATAAAGATCCAGTAAATGGTCACATTTCTTTATAAATGTAAGAATCAGGGCTTTATTGTTCACATGAAAGAATGCTGACAGCCTCTATTTATTATCAAAGAAAATGAGGCAAGTTTTAGAAATACAGTTCTTTTTGCTTAGTGATTTTTTAGTCCTCCGTCATTACTCAATTTGAGGGAGGGGGTAAGAAGGAAGTAGCTATGGAAGTTTAAAAATAAGAGAGGCTGATCTGCTAAAGAAAAAAATATGATAGCCATTCCCCAAATGTTCTACCTATCATATTATGAAAATGATAAAATAGTTCTAAGTAAAATTCTAAATTGGTTAATCTTTTCCCAAAAAACTAACAAATGAACCAAAA
Source organism: Heterocephalus glaber (assembly GCF_053883595.1). Taxonomy (NCBI): domain Eukaryota; kingdom Metazoa; phylum Chordata; class Mammalia; order Rodentia; family Bathyergidae; genus Heterocephalus; species Heterocephalus glaber. Next base: position 10,651,667 of record NW_028258315.1, read on the forward strand.
TGGCAACCATATAGACTTTTTGGTGATCTTCACTTCTAAATCACTTGTGTGTGTTTGGAGCCTAACCACAACCTAACCAAACCACTGCCATTTGAACCATAAATGCTTTATATTTATGTGGATTTCCATAAGGTCAGAGTGAGAGTAGAGGACAGAATAGTTGAAATAAGATATTTTCCAAGTAAAATCTGTGTCAGCTTTCCATTGCTGTGACAAAATACCTGAGACAATCAACTTAAAAGGAGGAAAGGTTTAAGCTTGGGAGATTGCTCAGTGGCAGCCCACTTGCTTACCATGCACGAGGCCTAAGTTCAATCCTCACTGGTGCAAAACAAACAGAGGAAAGGTCTACTTGGCTCTTGGCTTCAGAGGTTTCATCCATGGTCCCCTATGGACTTGTGTGGCACACAGCACATCATAGAGGGAGCACATGGAAGCTTCTTCTGTTCTACTATTTGGTCTTTGACTCTGTTTCCAAAAAACAGAGGTTCTAATGGTTTGGACTTTTCTTGGGGATGGAGTCATCTGTTGTTGTACTGAGGTGATTCTGGGTGAACTCTTGGATGGGTCTTGTCCACCAGAAAGGCCAAGCTATGATTAGAAACTCAGTGTTCAGCCTCACTCTCTACCCCGTGGAAATTGTACCTCTAGATGAAACCTCCCTAAAAATCCCAAAACTATGGGGTTAGAGGGCTTACAGACTGGAGACACATCCACAGGCCAGGAGGGTGGCACATGTCAGCAGAGTAGTGTACCCCAACTCCACAGGGGCAGAAGCCCTGTGCTCAAGACCCTTCTGGACCTTGCTGTGTCCACCTCTTCATTCGGCTATTTGTATCTTTTAACATATTCTTTACAATAAACCATCCAGCAAATGAAAGTTCAGTATTTTCCTCAGTTCCATGAGCTGCTCTAACAAATTATTAAACCTGTATTGTATTTCCCCTTCTCCCCCCACCCTTCCAGACTCTGGTAGCCACAATTCTACTCTTAACTTCTGTGAGATTAACTTTTTTTACAGTTCACACATGGAAGAAACCAGGCCTTATTTGTTTTTATGATTCTGGCTTATTTCATTTAATCCAATGGCCTCCAGATTCATCCATGTTGCACCAAATGAGAGGATTTCCTTCACTTTTAAAGCTGAAAAATATTCCATCATGTGTATATACCACATTTTCTTTATTTACTCATCCACTGATGAAATCTCAGGTTGATTCCATATTGTGGCTATTGTGAGTTATACCACAAAAAAACAAACACAAGAACAAAAACAAAAATACAGAAGTGTAGGTCCCTCTTCAACGCACTGATTTCAGATTCATAAGTTATATACCCAGAACTAGGATTGCTAGATGAGATGTAATTTTATCTTTTAATTTTTTGAGAAAGTACCACATTATTTTCCCAGATAAATATTTTTTGTTTGTTTGTTTTTTGTTTTTTGTGGTTTTTTTGGTACTGGGGATCGAAGGGATAAATATTTTTAAATGTTTCCATAAAGTCATTTCTCTGCTAAAAAACAACAAAATCCTGACTCTCATTGTGTGGTCACTGTATTATGTTAATTTAGTGAAGCTGGAATTTCCCAAAAATTCCTTTCTTGTATGTTTTTACATCAGTGCTGGACAATAGAGATATATTGGGTTATATTTGGGAGTTAGCAATGTAGCAACTGCCAATTTAAAAAAATGTTTTGATAGCTGGTGTAGATTGCTAGGCATATTTGCTGATCCATAGCTAGGTCATTTAATTAGGTTAGGAAAGCAGCCAAAATTATTGTTCCTCCATTTACTGGTTTGAACAGTGTTGTTCCCCCAAAATCCACATCCATCAGCAACTTTAGAATGTAGCCTCGTTTGGAAACAGAGTCTCTACAAATGCAATTACTAGTTGTCACATTAAGAGGAGGTCACAGTGGATCAGGATGAGCCCTAAGTCCAATGACTGGTGTCCTTATAAGAAGGCCATGTGAAGACACAAACAGACAAGAGAGGAGAAGGACACATACAAGCAGAAGTGGAGACTGAAATGAAGCAGCTTGGCCAGGGAATGCCAAAGTTTGCCAACAGAAGCTAGGAAGCTAGGAAGGAATCTACCCTAGAGCCTTCAGAGGAAGCATGGCCCTGCTAGCACCTTGATTTTGGATCATTAACCTCCAGAGCTGCGGGAGAATAAGTTTCAGTTGTTTTAAGCCATCAAGTCTGTGCCATTTTGTTACAGTTGTCTTAGGAAATGAATGTACTCTAGTTCCTACCAGATGTTTTCCATCCTCTCCTACCTGTTACCTGTGGCACTGAGTTTGGAGGTGGGAGAGGCAGATGTGGGTTTCAGTTATTCTTTACAGGATATAATTGTCTTCATTGGCCCTTGCATTTCCAGTCTGCTCTTCCTCTTCCATATCCAACTTTCCTTCCCAACTGTGGGTACAGCAACTTCAAGCTTAATGACAGACACAGAAGCAACAGCCTTATCAGCTCCCACATTTGCCCGAGATTTAACTCCTGCAGTAAAGCTCTTGTTCCACACCACTCACAGAGGTTCTGCTTCTCTGATCAAAACCTGACCTACCTTTCCACATCTAGTAAAGATGAACAGAACAGAGCCACTCCTACGACCTAGTTCCTTTCATTACTATGATATAGAGCTATTTTTATTGTTCTTATTTTATACATAGATAACAGAAGCTTAGAGGGATGAAGAGATTCAACCACATCAGAATTCAAACCATTTTCAGACCCAGAGTCAAACTACAGAACAAGAATTCTTAATCACTGTATTATAAGTCTACTCCTATTCCTTAGAGCTGGAGGAAAAGAACTATATACTCCTTGCTATGGCTTGGGGTCTCCCAAAATCCTGTGTGTCAATGGTTTGGTCCTCAGGATGGCACTAATAGGAGTAATGGAACATTTGAGAGGCAGGGCCCAGTAGAGGTGCTTAGGAGCATGCTCTGAGAGGAGATTTGGGGATCCCAGGCCCTTCTTCTTCCTTTCTTTTGTTCCATGGCTTGTGATGCGAGTGGTTTTGCTCCATGGCATACTTCTGCCTTGCTGTGTGCCTCCTAACAGGCCCCAAACAATTGGACCAATTCATCATGGATTGGAACCTGAAAAACTATAGGCCAAACAACCTTTTTCTCTTTATAAGCTAATTATCTCAGGCATTTTGTTACAGTGATAGAAATCTAATACCCTCACCGTGAACTCATGACTTGTCTTTTCTCTTAATCCTCCCCTTTTCTCAAGACTTTTGCCAATATTATGTTCTGTCTTATGGTACAACATAAACAAGTTGTCTTTTAAGTCAGATTGACTTGGGCTTGGATGTCAGCTATATTCATTATTACTACTAATTTTTTTTGGTCTGTTAGCTTTGAGCTCATCTATAAAATCCCGTGTTATACATGGAAAAAATTTTTTAATGTAATCACTTATATCCATGTCTTCCTTCCCTTGCTATACTATGGGTTTTCAACATTTTAAAAACTATAACTCATAGTAAAAAAGTCTTCTGTATTGTAAGTCAATTCACACACACACATACACATCAAAAACATACACCATGGAAACAGATACCTGAAATAAAAGTTCTGCAAACAGTTCTTGCCTTTATATCTCATGATACATATTGATGTCTTCTATTCTATTCCGTAAAGAACTAGTAATGACTTACCAGATTGAATTCATGATGCACAAATTATGAAGTCAGCATTGAAAAATCCCAAGGCAGATTGGGCTATTTCAGATGAGGAAACATGTGTTTTTGTACTGCTGCTGGCAAGTATAATGCCTTGCATGTAGTAGGTGTTCTGGTAACCATCTGCAGTAGGACTGAATTTTCTTCAAGGGGAGGAAACTTGTTAGTGTCTTATATGTTCTCTACATTTAGCATAATTCATTCCATTATTTGAGATCAAAGAGCTAAAGTTCAGGCCTACTGTCAGGCTTTAGATATCAAACATTTATATCAATATCCAATAAGCATCTACTACTTGGCAATACGTAAGTGCTGAATTCATGCCCTGTTCTTCAACTACTTTGAAAGAAGCATGGGATTATGGAGGGGGAATAATGAATGATGTCCCCAAATCTGTAAATTGTAAAAAAGGAAGTGTGCCTGTAATTCCAGGACTTGGGAGGCTGAAGTAGGAGGACTGTGAGTTCAAGGCCAGCCTGGGCTCCATAGTGAGACTTTTTCTTTCTCTCTCAAAAATGAAAAAAGAATGATGTTTGGAGACCAAAATATCCCACCTTTATTAATAATAAATGCTGTGGGGCAGAGAAGGTGAGCCGGTCCCAGCACCCAGAAGGAAGCTCCCCGCCTCCATCCCAGGCTCCTAGGGCAGAGAAGCTCAGCCGGTCCCAGCACCTAGAAGGAAGCTCCCTGCCTCCATCACAGGCTCCTAGGGCAGAGAAGGTGAGCCAGTCCCAGAACTTGGAAGGAAGCTCCCCTGCTGCCATCCCAAACTCCTAGGGCAGAGAAGGTGAGCCATGTGGGTGCCAGAAGCACCCCCTCCCATAGAAATGAGAAGACACGTAAACAAGTCTCAAAAATAGACTTCTGGATCACCTACAGCAACCCCAAAGGGAAATGAGATGGAACAATCTGATACTCAACTACCTGGACTCTCTGAACTGGCAACAAAACAGGATCTGGGAAAAATGAAATCAGAAATAATTACTCAGATAACAGCAAAGATTTTGCTCATGTAGCAAGACATGATTAATAAATCTAGAGAGGACACAGATAAAAAAAATAGAGGATCTGAGGAACATGATGGAATTCCAACATAGGAAACAAATGGAATCCATAAAACACATACAAACAGATTTCCAGGAGATTAAAAACTCCATGGAAAGTCTGCGCAGCAGAATAAACCAATGTGAGGATAGAATGTCAGATATAGAAGATAAGATTGCAATTAGTGACCAGGAAAAGAAAAATTGCTTTAAAATTGTAAGGGAACATGAGAAATCAATCCAGTAGCTGCTAGATGGTGCAAAGAAGGATAACATAAGACTGATCAGAGTCAATGAAGAAACAGGAGAGAGTGCAGATGACATAAAAAAACTGTTCACAGAAGTGATGGCAGAAAACTTCCCAAGCAGGGGGAAAGAACTTGACATACAGATAAGTGAGGCATATAGGACTCCAGCTAGCCTTAATCAAAAAAACTCTACACATAGGCATATAATATTTAGGATTCCAGAAATCCAACAGAAGAACAAAATTCTACAAGCAGTGAGAGAAAAGAAACAAATCACATACAAAGGAAAGCCCATCAGAATCATAGCAGACTTCTCAAGGCAAACCCTCAAGGCAAGAAGAGCTTGGAGGGATGTATTTCAAGCCCTAAAGGAAAATAGCCTCCAACCCAGATTGATGTACCCTGCAAAACTATCTTTCAAAATTGATGGAGAAATAAGATACTTTCATGATAAAGAGCACCTCAGGAACTTCATGAATACCAAACCAGCACTCCAAAAAATTTTAGACAATACCCTAGGAAAAGACAATGAGGATCACAACCCCAGGAAACCCAGCAGAATGAATCTATTGGGGGTGAAAAATTAAACCCAAAGGGGGAGAGTCCAACGAAAAGAAAAAGTCATGACAAGGCTTTTAAAACTTTGAACTTCATCTCCCTAATGAGTGTATAATTCAATCTTATTATTGTACTGATTAGTATTTTTCTGATTCTAGAGTTGCACACCATTCCTTGTGCTATACTGGCTATTTATCATCTTCTTATGTCTACATTTTAATTGGGTTGTCTATTAATGAGCTCTAAGAATTCTTTATATATTCTGGTCATAGATTATATGTATTGTAAATATGGTCTGTTTAAGGACTACTTTTCATTTTAATGATGTTATTTAAAGTTCTAAATTGTGATGGAATCTCATTTATCAATTTTTTTCTTTTATACATCATATTTTTTGTATCCTAGGTAGTTCTTGCCTACCCTGAATTCATAAATATTTTCCCTTATAATTTCTTCTTCTTCTTTTTTTTTTTTTTTTTGGTACCGGGGATCGAACTCGGGTCCTTGCGCTTATGCAGCAGGCAGCAAAACCACTGAGCTAAATCCCCGGCCCTATAATTTCTTCATAAAGTTTTATACTTTTAGGCTTTCTTATTTAGGTTCATAGATCCCTTCAAGTTATTTTCATGTATGGAAAAAAAGGGTTGAGGTTAATTTTTTATATACGGATACCAGGTGTTCTACTGCTGTTTGCTGAAAACACTATCTCTTCCTCAGCTCTTCAATTGAGTTTATATTCTATAAAATGCTAATGTTAAATAATCTTTCAAAACTCAGTGGACCATATATGTGTGGTTCTATTTCTAGATTCTCTGTTTTATTCAAATGATCTATATGTCTTTCCTTACACCAACACTGCCTTGATTACTGTAGCTTTAGAAGAAGTCTTAAAATTAGGTACTAAACACCTTCCAACACTGTTTTTGTTTTTGTTTTTAACTTTTCTAGGTCCTTTGTACTCCTACATAACTTTTACATTTCAATATCCAATTCTTCATTTATAGCAAGTATACACAGACCTGAATTTTTATATATACCTTGTGTTTTCTAATCCTGCTAAATTCAAATACAAGTTCTAGGGGCTCCTAGAGATTTCTTAGTATTTTCTCTGTAGATGATCATTTCATCTACATATAAAGATTTTGCTTCTGCCATGCCAATCCTATCCTAATCGTGTCATTTTATTGCCAGACTATTTTAGTGGGGACTAGGTTTCAATGCTTAATGGACAGATAAAGAGTAAGCATATCTGTCCTTGTTCCCCACCTTAAGGAGAAAGCATTGTATCTTCTCCATTTATATAGGGCATTCTCGCTGGAAGTATGGAGTACATGTCTTTAATCTGTTGAGAAGTTTCTGTTCTACTTCTAGGCTCCTGATAGCTTTTACCATGAACAGCTGTAGAATTTAGTCCAATACTTTTTCTCCAACTAGTGACAGGATCATATGGCTTTTTCCTTTCCTCTGTTTAAATGATGACTTTTGGGGGTGGATCTTCCAATGCTGAACCAACACTGCCATCCCTATAAAAAACCACTTTCTACATCCTGCCAGATCTGACTTTTAATAGTTTGTTTTGTTAAACAAATTTCTATCTATGTTCATACTTTTTCTTCCATTATCTTTATCCAGTTTAAGGATTAGAACAATGTTGATTTCCTAAAATGAGGGGAGAAGTGTTCCTTCTTTTTTCTGCTTTAATTGTTTGATATAATTTATCAGTTAAAATGTTTATGAGCCTGCTGTTGTCATATAGGTAGGTTTTCAAGCTAGGAATATACTTTCTTTAATAGGTGCTATTCAAATTTTATATTTCCTCCAGAGTTAGTTTCATTAATTTGTCTTCCAAGGTACTTCTTAGAAGTTGTCAAATTTATTTCAAAAAAGATTTTTGTAATATGCTTTCCATATCCTTTTAAATTCTGTAAAATCTGTGGTAATGCCTCCTAGATCTTAATATTGTAATTTTAAAAATGTATAACTGATATTGTGTAACAGGAAGAAAAGGTCTAAAAGACCAGGGGAATTGGGAGGGGTAGGGGAAGGGAAAAAAGGGAAAGGAAAACATATGAGAAGAGGAAAAACAATGGAAACAAGGTCTTTGCAAATAGGGAGGGGTGGAGGGGTTGAAGGGAGGGCAAGGGAAGGGGAAAAAAATAAGAACCAAGATACTCATGTAAAGGTACAAGATCCCAATGATGAATGTAACCGCGTTTTATACCAAAAATGTACCAATACACTTAATTGGAAAAAAATACATATATATATTGCCAAAGGGGAAAAAATATATAAAATAGACATCAGGAAAAAAAGAGAGAGAAAAATGTTATTTAATCCATCATAGACAATGTACCTAAAAGTGTACCTATGTATTTTTATGGTTTTTAGCTTCCTAGTCTTACTGTTAATCTGTATTTATAATTAACTTGATAAAGACTTATAAAATAAAATTTAAAAAATAATAATAAATGCTGTGTTAGGAAACACATAAATGTGAGAGCCAGCCAAGCCTGTTAATTAAACCCTAAATTAAGGTAGCTGGGTGTGAGGGGGGATTCCCATGCAAGTGGTCTTCATGGATAAGGCAGCTCGTATTTAAGAAGAACATGGAGAAGTGGAGTTCAGCAAGCTGATTACTTCTCTTAGGTGTACCAGTTAGGTAAATCATTCCTCTTCTGACTGGAGACAGAGGGAATAAATGTGCATAGGAAGACCTGACGTGGTATTACACCAGGGGAGCTTTCTCCCTCAAGGAAGGAAATAGCAGGGAAGGAGTAAGTGTTCCCTCCTTAACACTCAGATATGGAAACGAGGCATATATAGGCACAGAAGCAAACTTACTTGTCATGAAAGGAATTAACCACTGCTCTGGCGTGAATGTTGGTATCCTCAAAAGATTCGTATGTTGGACCCTAATACCCAATGTGGTAGTATTAAGAGATGGGGCCTCTGAGTAATGATAAACTCATAAAGTCCCCACATGTACACAATATATATTAATTCTTGTTTTCATTCCGACCCTCCCCTTCCAACTCTTGGTCCTCTTCCCATTTGCAAAATCTCTATTAGAATACAATATACTGTCATGGTAATCACTGTACAAACAATAAATCTCTGAAACTTATTCTTCTTATCTAACTGCAATTCTATATCCTTTGACCAACATCTTCCCAGCTCTATTCCCCCAACTACCCCCTTCCCTGGTGACCACCAATTTACTTTCTATTTCTATTAGATTAATACTTTTATATTAAGATTAGGCAATATGAATAAAATCATGTCATATGTGTCTTTTTGTTCCTGGTTTATTTCACTAAACATAATATCCTCCAGGTTCAACCATGTTGTTGCAAATGATAGGATTTCATCCTTTTTTCATGGCTGAAGAGTACCCTCTTGTGCATATATACCACATTTATCTGTTCACAGACACTTAGGTTAATTCTGTATTTTGACCATTGTGAATAGTGCTGCAATAAACATAGGAACACAGATGTCTCTTCCACTGTTTCATTTCTTTGAATATACACAGCCGTGGGATTGCTGAATCATATAGTAGCTCTGTTCCTAATTTTTTGCGGAACTTCCATATTGTTTCCCACAATGGCTGTATTAATTTACATCCCCACCAACAGCACATAAGGGTTCCCTTTTCTCCATATCTGAGAATAATTTTTTGATTCCTCTTTTCCCTCATCCCCTCTCCACATCTAATCCATGAGCTAATCCTGATGATTTTCCTTCCAAAATGTATACCTTATCTGTTCACTTTTCACCAACTCCAGTGATGACTGCCTTAATCCAAGCCACTATCTCTTAGATTACTGTGGATTTTCAGATTCATTAGGTGTTCCGGGGCAGTTCTAACAAGCCCTGCTGACCTGGAGATCATTATTTGAGACCCACAGCTTCATAGTGCACATTAGAACAGGAGCTTTTAAAAACTACTGCGCTTGGGATCTGCCCCTAGAGATTCAGATTCATTCAGTATGGGATGAGAACTGCCCAGTTGTAATTTTAAATCTCCCTAGGGGATTCCAAATGTGCATCCAGAGTTGAGAAACTCTGCCAAGACTTAGGGAACTGCCAAGTATGTGTGCTCCTCGTGGCTTTTGTACAAGCTGCTCCTGTTACCTCATAATCTCTTCCTTGAGGACTTCCCATGGCTGGATCCTTTTCATCATTCAGAGCTTAGATCAAATGTCACTTTCTCTGGTACCTTTTCCCCAGCCTCCCCAAACTAAAGTGACACCTCTGTCTTCACCATACTATCCTGCTTATTTTCATTCCAGGAATTCGCAGTTCCTGCACTTTCCCTATTTATGCTCGTTGTCTGTATCCTCTTAACTATAATATATGCATCTTAAGCATAGGCACCTTGTTTACCCTATTCATTGCTGTAACCCCAGCACCTAGAACAGTGCCTGAGATCTGCAGGTATTCCATACAGGTATGCAAATGAAAGAGAAGACTGAAGTCTTAAAATAATTTCTTTCAGTTCTTCTGTCTTTTAACCATATTTTTTTAAAAATGTGTTTTATTTATGCAACAGAATTGAATCATCTATGAAAACAGCATAAACTGATATTTTCCTAAATATTATCTTAATTGCACTGGGCTCATTCTCTCTTCACAGGAACATTATTAAATCTTTTGCAAAAAAAAGTAATTATTGCTTATTTTCATATACAGTATTTGTTCACAATGCTGTTTCATGGGGAATCCAGCTCATACACTAAGGCAGTGGGGAATAGCCAATATTTATTAAATCAAGGAACTGCTGCTTAAAATATGTTTTTGCAGATAGAAAACAGGGAACAGAAAAGTACTGCAGGGAGCAACAGAGTCAGGAAAATGTGAAGGCTCTGATTCCTCCTAAAAGAGGGACACACCTATCCTTTTCTGGGGGCACTGTTTTCACGAATGAATGTAATCTGGCAGAAATGGCGAGTTTTAATTTCAAACGGAGGTCCAGTAGCTGAGATTATTAAAGTGTCTTGTTTCACAGACGTTTGTTCGAGTGAGGCGAAATCTTCAGCTGTGGGTCACGTGTCGCTTGGTTTCAAGAAAGCAACTGAATCAAACTCCCAATTCTGGTAGGTGAATTAAGGGGACAGCAGATGTCCTTAAGTGACCCGCCAGTCATTTCTGAAATACGTTACCTAGGAAAACACAGAACACAACAACTGTTGCTGAGGGAAAAGGTCAGTTCTGGCCCTGAACCTTATCTTGATCAAGGACGCAATTCCTCCGAAGTCCCAAGTATCTAAGCTTCGCTCCAGGCAATAGGGTTGGGTTCACGTGCAACCAGTTTTGCAGGCAGCCACCTCCCTTTCTTACCTCTGTGTACTTAAAACGACCCCGTGAGCCAAGCAAGAGTTGAAATCTCACTGGAGCCTCGGCACAGTGCATGAGAGCCTACAGTGCACGTTGTGAGGCCACTAGTCCGTACTCCCCAGAAAGAGCGCCGGGCAGAGAGAGCCCAAAGACTCAGGGGGTGGAGGGAGTCGCGAAGCCCCGAGCGACGGGGCATTCTGGGAGTTGTAGTTCATGCGAAGCGGCCCCCTGCGGCCTCCGTCGGGCTCCGCACTCCATCTCCCAGCCACCCTCGCGCCGAGGCGGAGGCGAGCGGAGGGGGCGCTTGGTGATGAGCTCCCTCACCGGGAGGAGGGCCTGGGTCCGAGTCGCAGCTGCGACCGCCGACAGGAGAGATTATCAGGCGTCCCTTGGGACCGAGGGATTCTCTCGCGGGCGGCAGCCAGGGCCCTGTGGCTGCCGTGCGTCCTCGTGCTTGCCCTCTCCTCAGACGCACAGCGTCCGCCATGGAAGCGCATCCGGCCACCGCCGGGGTCTCCGGGCGCCGCGGCCCCGGCTCCCCAGAACGATGAGGGGGTAGGGGCGCCCCGCTCCGTCCGCCCCCGAGAGAAGGAGGGTCGGGGACCGGTCGTGGTGCACTTCCCGCCTCCGTGCCACCTCTGGGGGGCGCTGCCGAGGGGCGCCCGCCGCCCATGCCGCCCCGGGGCCCCGCCAACCACAGCTGAAGCCCGCGTGCTGCCCGCGTCCTGAGGCCGCCAAGATGTGGCACAGTGTGGGGCTGACCCTGCTGGTCTTCGTGGCCACGCTGCTGATCGTCCTGTTGCTGATGGTGTGCGGTGAGTGAGGGCGTCCGTCGCGGGGCAGCTCCACGCGCCGGCTGAGCTCGGGTCCCTGGCTCGCCGGTGCGGTCTCGTCCGCAAACCAATCTTCGGTTGGCCCCTTACCTCCCACGAGTGAGCTTCCAGGAGATGCGCCCCCGACCGGCTGACATCCTGGAGAAGGACAGGGCAGGATCCAGGACTGGGCATCTTGACTCCACGGGAAACCCGGTATCTTCAGCGACTGCCCTTCACTGCTCTCCTTGCCACTGTCTGCCCAGATTGTGACCCTGGTCTGTGCTCGAAGGGGAAGTGATTGGTTACTCCTTTTTCTTTTTGACATGTTCTGACCCTAATGGTAATGGGAGGTTTCACTGTCTGTTTAATCAGGGATTGGGACACACTTCCGTTTTCAGAACACGTGAAATTGTTTACTTCGAGTTCTTCAGCCAAATTCCGAGCAGAGGTGTTGAGAACAGGCAGAACTTAGAAACAGCAGCTATATTAAACTTCCAGGGTCAGGTAACCTAACTCTCTGTTCTCAACAATGGTGCTATTTTGTTTACTGTGGGTAATTTTCTTCTTGGAATGGGAGTAGGCTAAACTCTCTTTCAAAGCGATGTTAGCAAAATTTTAGATGTTTTTTTCTTTATACACGGTAACTGATAACCACAGGTGTCAGAAAAGAGGCTGAGCAGTTGCGAACATTTGTTTGTAAGACTGAATTATGGGTTCAGGCTGATGCAGCAGTTGATGAGAATTGGTAATAAATACTATAGAGAGCTTGTGTATTGTATGTTATTTAATTTTTATTTGGTGCATGGAACCCAGAATTCACACTTGCTAAGTACATATTCCTCCATTGAGATGCACCACCAACCCTAAATGGTGTTTTGTGTTTTTTGGGTTGTTCTCCAGCGACACCAGACCTAAAAAGCTTTTCTAATGAGATAAAATAGTTGAATAACCTTTCTCAACTTCATGCTTGTGAGGTCACCATTTTGGTCTGATTGTAGGTGTTTAAGTTTCTTTAAGTAAGGAAAATGGATCCTTGTGATGTATTTGCATGTGGTGAAATATCTTATCCTTTCAAATTTGGACCTACAAGCTGCCTAGACGCGGGGATCTGACATTCAGACAGACCATACCTTGGATAGAATAGTTGCTAAACTTACTTTGAGACATCAGAAGTCAACCCCCTTACTCATCTCTCAAGAGCTATTTGACTATATATTTATACTCAATTTCTAAAGGTGCCTTTAGTTTCAGGAAACATGGAATAAGAGAGGTGGAGTATAACACCTTGTTTTGTTTGGAATGGGCAAGCACTAATAGTTTCATGAAGTAGTCCAAAAAGATTTTCTTGTTGCTGACCTAATGGAGTAAGGTAGCCAGCCTCTTGTTTTGACTGGAGTGGGACCTGGGCTTGAGAGAAGGGAAGGAGTTAAGAATTAAGAAACTAGGTTGCTATATTAGTTTGCTAGGGCTGCCACGGCCAAAATACGACAGACTGGGTCTGTGGTATTAACAAAACTTCATTTTCTCACATTCCTGGAGGCTTGAACTCTTGAGGTAATGTGTGATCGGGGCTGATTTTCTTCTGAGGGCTCTCTCCTTGCCTTAGTGATAGCCATCTTTTCCCTGTACCTTCATGTGGACTTTCTTCTCTTCTGAGAGGACACCAGTCACTGTATTATGGCCCTCACCCTTATGACCTTATATTGATATAGAGCGTATGATATGGACCTCCAAACAGTATACTCCCAACCTGCTAGATGTCCGATACACTGAGTTCCTGTTCTCTAAAATCAAAGAATGGATTCTAGAAACAACAGAGGTTAAGAGCAGAAAGTAGTTTTTGAGAGAAAGATAGCTCTAAGAGAGACAGAAGGGGTCCTGGAAATGTGGGTTTCCCGGGGACTCTGCTTTTCAAAGGAGTTTTATAGAGCAAAACCATGAGGTGAGGCGGGGATAAGGTGGGACAAAACTATAGTCAACTAAGAAGATAATATTGATCCAGTGGAAAAATCACATGGTGGGACAAAACTGTGGTCAGCCAACAAGATCACAAGTACAGTCGCTTAGGGAATATTGATTAAATGGGGATCAAATGGGAAAGCAAGTCTTGTAGTAAGCAAGCCTACATGGAACAGATACAAGGACATTCCAGGAAGGAATGGGCAGGGGAGGTTTTGGTCCCCACCCAAGGTGATTGACACTTATTTAGAATATCAGTCCCTGCTCTTCATCCCTAGGGGAAGTATGTGGATGTAGTCATTTCTCTTGTCTTGAAGCCTGACCTTCAGTGAATGCACTTCCAGCCACAGTTGTAATGTTCTTATCTTCTGCACTGACTTGGGGCGCTTGCCCTGTCTGCCTGTAATACTCCTACCTTTATTATGTCTATAATAACATAACATTAGTTATGCCTTTAAAGGCCTTATCTCCAAATGCAGTCACATTGGGAGTTAGGACTTCAACATATGAATTTGCCAGGGGAAGAAGGGTCACTGTTCAGTGTGCAGTACCAATGTCTTCAGCACTGACTGAATGTAGGGAATAGCTGGATAGTTTAGGCAGCTGCCCATAAGACAATTGTTCCTACCTTTCTGGTGGTCACAAGCCTTGTGAAGATCTGGTGAATGCTGTGAACAGTTAGAAAAATGTACAAGTGTACTTTTTTCCTCCCTATGTCAGATTTCATGGACTCCCCTTCCTTACATCCAAACATAGAGGTTCAGATTGAGAGCCTATGCCCTTTGAGCTGGGTCCTCTGTTCTCTGATGGCAGTCAGTTCTGCACACCGAGTGTTGAGTGCCCTCTAGGCTCTGAAATCAGACTGTATGATGGTGTCTGCCAGGAGGAATCATAGCTTAGTTTCAGATCTGACAGGCTCTTTCATGTAGTGAATTCTGATTTTCAAATTTAGGGAGGTTTTCCTTCTAAGATGTTTCCATCCTCCACAGTTCACTGAAGCTGCCCTTGTCAAGGTCAGTGACAAGTGGTCTCCTGGGGAATTGCCCCTAGTCCTAATCAAAGGTTGATTGTCCGGGTCATTGCCATTCTTGCAGAGTTGAGTGCTCTGTCTGAGAACCATTTCTTCTGGTTTTTATACTCTGCATTTCCATGGTGTTTTTCTTTCCATAATGACTAGTTATCTTTTCCTGCTTCTCATCTAGAATTTAACCTTTTGGACCATGATTTATAATGGGAAATACATTATTTCATTACTTTCATAAGTATATAAATTATACATGTCAACGTTTATATATACATCTACCTGTCATCTCTGAAATAGAAAGTTTGTAAACTAGTATTTGCCTTTATGTAAAAATATGCATACTGTATTCAGTTTTTTCTATTATTTTTCTATTATCCTTCTGTAATGTATAAATATATATGTATGATAGTGGGGTTTTTTTGTAGTGGTACTAGGGATTAAACCTAGAGTCTGGTGTATGCTAGCCAGTTGCTCCAACCCTGAACCACATACCCCCAAAATATATTTCTATTTTCTCTCCTACCTATTCTCTTACCATTATTTTTTGGGGGACAGGGTCTTGCTGTGTAGTTCAGGGTGGCCTGTAATTTACTACATAGCCCAGCTGTCTTCAAACTCTAGAGTGCTGGGATTATAGGTGTGTGCCACCTCTCCCTATCATATTTTACCCAGTTCTAGAGGTTTTAAATACCAGCTATAGCTAATGACTAATGTTTTTGGGGTTTTTTTTACCTTTTGTTTTTGTATTTTGAGACAGGGTCTCACCGTGTGGTTCAGGCTGGCCTTGAACTCACTATGTAGCCCAGGCTGGGCTCCAACAAACTTGCAGTGGTCTGCCTGCCTCAGCTTCCCAAGTGCTGGGATTATTAGCATGTGCCATGGTGTCTGGCCACTGGAAAATTTTTATCTCCAGCTCTCAGGTATCAAACTTTTGTTAATAACTCAACTTGGAGCTCTAGTAAGTGTCTCAAATTTAATACATCTAAAACAGAACTCTTAATTTCTAATACCTGCTTCTTGCCCACCTCCTCTCCCTTGTACAAATCTTCTGTTTTGTCACCTTAAAAAATAGTTTTCTGTGATCACTGTGCTGCTGTCCACCACTGTTCCCACCACCACCACCACCACCACTACCTTTAGCTTGCCTAAGTTTCCTAACCAGTCTTTACTCCAGCCCATCTTTTCTTTATATCCACTTTCACATACTGGCCAGACTGTTTTAATAAGAAAGTATTTTATCAGAAGTTGTAACAGAAGAAATAAAGTTTCAGAAATCAGTAGTACTCATAAAAAATACCTTTCAACCCTCAGTTTCATCTTCCTCCAAATTATTGACATCTGTATTTCTAAATAACATTCATTGCTATATCTAGACTTTGCAATTTTAGACATTACTTATTAACTGAGGTATTATTCTTTCTCTGCTTGCCTTGAAAAACACAATTTTTGGTTAACTTAATAGTCAGGATTTATGTTTAGACTGTGTAAATATTATTCCTTGCTATCATTCCTCTCCATTTTCTTAAAATAAGTAATTGCCTTTTAAATCTACCTTTTTTTTTGGTATGTACCCACTGTTACTTGTCCCCCATTTTCATAACATAATTACATGCACTCATCAGTATTTCCCATATTTACAAAGAAATTGTTTTTTTTTTCCCCTACCCAGCCCAGAGCCTTCCGTTCTGTCACTCACATAGAAAGCTGTATATTCTCTGCTTCCCCTGTTGCACTCCTGTTTTCTGGATCGCAGGTTATCATCTTTCTCAGTTATCATCTTTCTCTTATTTTGTAGGAGCACATTTTCTAGTAGCTTTCTAAGAAAAAAATGGGTAGAAACTTTTGAGCCAACATGGGCTCTAAAGTGTCATTTACCAATAATTTGAATAGAGGTTGCAAATAATTTTCATACAGAATTTAAAAAGTATTGCTCTGTTGATTTCTAGCTTCCAGTCTGATGTTGAGAAATCCCTTGTTTTCTCCTTGTCCTGATACATGACTTGCTTTTTCTTTCTAGTTGTTTTTTGGATAGCCTTTCATCATTGGTATTCTGAAATGTCTTGATATACCTTGTATGTGTCTTCCAATTTTTCTTGATCCTTTTAATTTATAGTTTTTTCATTTCTGGAAATGTTTTCTACTGGACCTTTGTTAGTTTTCTCCCCTCTTTTTCTCTGTTATGTGTGGACTCTCTGAAACTTCTGTTAGTTGGATGTTGTATCTCTGGCTGATCTTTAATTTTATCTCCTATTTTCTGTCTTACTCTCAGCCTTCTCCTTACTTCTGGGAGGTTTTATCTTCCCTCTTTTATATTAAATTTTTCCTTTAGATATACAGTTTGAAGTTGAGCTTTCTTGTTCTTTGATTATTCCTCTTCTGTAGCATGTGTTCTGTAAGGTATGCGTTATCTCCCTATAAGCATATGGTTTTTATATTTTTTAAGAAGGTTTTCTTTTTGCATTGTCTTTATTTCTCCTATGTTTTCTTTCTGCTTGTTTGCTTTGGACTCTTTCTTGATTGGAGGTTTGCTGTAGATGTCTAATGATCTGTTCATATTTAAGGGTGAGGTAATAAGAGATAATGATAAATTCTCTGTCAGCTCAGGGCTTATGGCAGGACGATTAGGCAATGATTTAGCCTTTCTCTAGGTGTATTCCTCTAGGTGTATCTCCTAGTATCTGAAGATTTATTCTGTTGGGATTCAATTTCCAGAAAAGTATTTATTCTCTTGTTCCTGATGAAACAGTACAAACCAAGTGCCTGGTCTTGGAAAGCAGAATGAAGTCACAAACCAAAAGGAGGAAGTTAGGAGAGTTTTCATTGGAAATAAGAAGAAAAAAACACTCCTGAGGGGCCAGGGATGTAGCTCAGTGGTTCCACTGCCTGCCTTGCTAGCTCAAGGTCCTGAGTTCGATCCCTGATACCAAAAAAACCCAAAAAACCCCAAAAACATTCCTGGTTCTTCAGGAAGGGAATCCAAAAGGTGGACTTTCTTCATGACCCCTCAGTTCAGAACTTTTTAGGGATAAGCAGAGCATGAGACTCTTTAGTGGCTACCTATCAGAGGTGATTCTGTGAATTTAAAATGACCAGTTGAGACTCAGGTGCTCTAATCTAGTTCCTCAGCAGGTAGTGTTTAAAGAAAATTAGGATTTTAGAGAAAAACTGGTTATTTTTGCATTTTAAATTCCTTGAAACTCAAGAGTTTGATAGGGAGGTGCTGCAACTCCTTTTAGTAGGGAAGGGGTTGCTTTCCATTCTGCCTGAGGAAGTTATTTTTTGGTCCTAAGTCCTAATTCACTGCCCATTCTTTTCTTTTTTTTTTTTTTTTTTTTTGGTACTGGGGATCAAACTCGTGACCTTCCACCAGCAAGGGGGGGGGGACGGACACGACCACTGAGCTAAATCCCCAGCCCTGCCCATTCTTATTTTAATTCTATCAATGCAGATTACCTGACTGTATCTCAGGCCCTTTCCCTAGCTAGCTGCCTTATTCATAAGCTAACTAAATAAACTATTTACACTGTTGAGTATTATAAATTTGCCTATCTTTATAAGTACACTTTTAACCAGTCTTTTTTTGTTTATTGTATTTTTTTTTTTTGGTTACCGGGGATCGAACTTGGGACCTTGTGCTTGCAAGGCAGGCAGAGGAACCACTGAGCTAAATCCCCAGCCCTGTTTATTGTATTTTGCCTCCAGCTGGTAACCCCTTCTTTCATCGGGGTTTTATTCCTTTGCTTTGCTAGACTGATTTATCATTTTCTCCTTATAATAATCTTTTCAAAATGTCCCACCTGCTGAAAACCCATCCTCCAGTGGCTTCCCATTTCCATTGAAATACAATTCAGATTTCTTACTGTGGCCAACAAAGATCTACGCAATGTAGTATGGCCCCCATTTCTCCATTTTTCCTGCTAACATTCCATGACAGGCCCACCTTGTACCCTCTGTAGGGCATCTGCCCTTAGTCTTCCTCTGGTTCTCCATATACCTAGTTCCTCATCATTCAGGTTTTATATCAAATGTCATCTCAGACCTTCCCTGACCACCTGGGGTAGCCAGTTTATTTACTTTTTCTCTTTTGCCCTTAGTTTTCAGAGAACTTTGTTTTATCTGAAATGAGCTATTTCATAAATCTCTCACATTTACTCTCTCACAGGACAAAATCACAATTTAGTTTCATATTAATCTATTAAACCAATACTCTTAGACCAAGTTTCTCTGAAATACGAGTTTATGGAGTTGTTACAGATGCTAGCCTGAAGAGGACTCAATCCTGTGATAAGTTCTGTGACTACCAGCAGCCTGGCTAGATTACACTTGGAAATATGTACATCCTACTTGAGAGTCAAGAGCATTTTTATAATAAAAATCTAGGGGAGGAAGAGGAAAGCATACTTTTTTTTTTTACTGTGAATTTACATTGGCTATGGATAGGATGGGTAGGATAACACAAATGGAAAAAGTTTTGGAATAGGAGGGCAGTCCATAAGGAGAAATACTTACTGCTTCTGGATTGGTTAGGTATAGTAGTTTAGAAAGGTTATATGTAAACTGGAGGCTGTGGCACCTGGGAGCTGGCTGTCAGAGGTCTGATTAACTTATTTATCTCTTCACCTCCCACCTCCTGGCCTTTGTAATTAAATTGAGGACATCTCAGAATTTTTCTTAACTGATAATTTATAAAAAGAGTTCGTTCACTTAGGCATCTGCAGTGGTGACTTCAGCCTGACTTCTGACTCAGTATTGATAGAAATAATCTGCTTGATTGTCTCTGAAGGACTATGCAAGTTAATGAGTTGTTTGTGAGTTCTGACCTGGAAATAATCTTATGTTTTAGAATCATCACTATGTTTTTTTGGTAGTGATGCCCCTGGCTAGGAGGGTCCTTGCTGTAGTAATAATGAAAATCAATAAAACTAAAGCATAAGCTTTAATTAAAAGTAAGGGAAAATAGCCGGGCATGGTTTTGCATGGTTTTGCGTGGTGGCACACGCCTGTGATCCCAGCACTCAGGGGGCTGAGGCAGGAGGACTGCTATGAGTTTGAGGCCAGCCTGGTCTACATAGTGAGTTCAAGGGCAGCTTGAATTACATAGCCAGGCCCTGTCTCAAAAAACCAAAAAAAAGTAAGAGAAAATAAAGGGGCAGTAGCTCTGACAAAGATGAAGTTGGTCCCCTCACAAGGAAAGCAGGAGCAAATAGGGAAAGTACTCCAATTTGTTGAGCTGTAGGGGCTCACTCTGATGTAGGTGATTTATTTAGTTGTTGTTGTAGTTAGCAGGTCACAGGTAGTTAACAGGTCACACCCATTTCCCCAGCCAGCTTTGCCACACCCTAATCTCCTATCTCCGTCACTGAGCTCAGCTGCACCCATAATCATGTCTCTGTCAGGTGACAACCATAGAAAAATAACTGATTGGCAAACATCAGGTTATTTCAGGTTACTCTTTTTGTCTAAGGATTAAGTAGAAGGAACTTCATATTCTACGCCAGTTGAAACTGGCCTGTTATCTCTGTAATCCAAATTTCTTTAAAAGGTCAGACAAACTGTCTAGTTTCCACTTGGTGATATGGAACGTTAGTGCTGGTGACTCCATTTTGATGTTTAGCTTGTTCTGTGCAGATTAGTCCAAAACAAAACTCCCTTTCATTTTTATTTAACAATACAATTGGAGTATAAGCCCCAAGAATTCAGGGACCTCATCTGGTTTGTTCACTGCTCAAGCCCTGGATCCAAGAATAATCCCTGGCACATTACATAGCAGCCTCTCTCATCTGTTTGAGGAATGAAAAATATTCCTGAGTATATTAGTATAAATTATGAAGTTCTTGGTACACATAAGTCTTCAGTGGTACAAACCAGAATTGCCTCAAAATAGATAACCTTTACTTTATTCAGTAATATATACTATTTGAACCCTTATGTACATTTGCTGTAGGTGCTGGTCATGGATTCCAAAAATTAATAAAGCATGTTCTTTCCCCTTGAGGAGCTTATACTCTGGTCTGCAAGACACTTGCTCTTGTTTTCTGTGTACGCACAAAACTTTTAGGATTATTTTACCTTCCTCATTCATACCCACTCATCCATAAATGTTCCAGCATCTCTTGTAAGATAAAAATAGGAAGATAACTAAAACTTAGTTCTGTCATTAAATCACAAGTTCTGGAAGGGGATACAGCCTTAGTCATTCCTTTCAACAGTAACACTGCAAGAGTCTGAAAAGATCTAATTTAGATTCGCTATGCTTTTTCATAAAATTCATCAACCTGGGTGTGTATACTCATTCTCTCCTTATACTCTCCTTTTAAATAGATAGGAACAGACTATTCATCTCTGTGGTATAATAAAATATATATTTGGCCTTTGTCCCTAGTTATTGGCACTGGGAATACCTTGAGTGGTAAGAGCGTCTTCTGTTATTAAACTCCCTCCCCCTTTTTTTTTTTTGGTACGGGGATGGAACTCAGGTCCTTGCACTTGCAGGGCAGGCCGTGGCACCACTGAGCTAAATCCCCAGCCCATTAAAACCCTTTTTGACCACACCTGATTTTATGCCTGTGCACTTCTTCAGGTGGGGCCACTAGAAAGACCAGATACCTGATTAGAGGGTGAGGAGTTTTAGCCCCATCTCCTGACATCCAGGGAGGGCAGCAGAGCAGGAGACTGTGAGGTATAGAACCTCTTGAACAAGAAATACAAGCACATCAAATTTTGTGTATCTCAGACTGCATTCCAGATATTTCTCTTGCAGTGTTCCCCATCTCAGTATGTAAGGACAGGGGACCCTGTATGTAGGGAAAAGATAGGATGATGGCCTCACTGAGCTTTATTAAAAATTAATAAGGCAGGGCCGGGGGATTCAGCTCAGTGGTTTCGCTGCCTGCTGCACAAGCGGAAGGACCCGAGTTCGATCCCAGGTAGCTCCCCCCCGAAAAATTAATAACACAGCTTTGACTTCAGCAGCCAGATTGAGTAATTTGAAAGACAAGGACAGCTAGATTGGAGCAGTTAGAAAAACAAAGGCAAAAAATGAGGATGTTTGTAGGTAGCACAATTAACATAAGAATTATAAACTTCCCCTTTACTTAATCCTTGAACCTAAACTCCCTGTCCTTAAGGCCCCCAACTATAATCTTACTCTCCACCAGAGCTCAGAGAAAAATCCAAAGTTAGGATGAAAGACAAGCCAGGGGTAGTCAGATTCCAGGAGCCTACCTGGGACAAGGATCTCAGTAAAAAGGAGCTGCAGGCAAAATTCCAGGAGTTACTCATTCTCAGATGCTCCCTGCTCCTCCATTGCCATCTCTCTTATCCCTTTCCCCCAGGTTTAAATAAATAGTCTTTTATTTTAAACTCTGCTTCTTTAGTTCTTCTACTGATGCAGGGTTTACGATTGCCAGGAGCTGCATGTTCCAGCAGAACAGTGGCATGGCATGGGATGATGTGCACTCCGGACACTCAGGACATTACAAGTACATAGTGAAAGGTCGCCGAAGAAGGGGAGCACACACGGACGTTCAAGCAAGCTTTATTGGGGCGGCAGTCTGCAGCCTGCCGGGCTGGCTCACAGAATGGAGACCAGCAACTATGGGCTGAGCTGGAAGCTCATATAGGGATCTTGCAGGTGGGAGAGCACTAGGCCATTGGTGAGGGTGTGTGTAATTGGGGCTGGGGTATGTAGCAACAGGTTTCGGTCGGGGGGATGGAGTCACCGCTTTCAGGAAGCCCCTGTCTCTCTGGAATGTCTGACTCAGAAACCGGTGGGGCAGAAAGACCTTAGCTAGGCAGAGAGTCACTAACAAAGGGAGGTCAGGCCTTAGCTATGCGGAAGTTCCCCGTTCCTTGTGGCCAGAGTGGGGTAAGGGGAAAGGAGAGGAGGGGGCTTGCTCTGTGGGGGCTCTGAATTACCTAACACATAGCATCTAGATTATTTCAGTTGTCAGTGAGGCCTCCCTCACCTCTGTAAGATTGCATATATATATATATATATATATTATACACACACACACGCACACGGCGTCTTTCCTCTTTGCGTTATTTTTTCGTATATTCCTTCATTAACATTGGACAAATAGGTTGCAATATGGATAGTGTTTGGAACATAGTATATGCTTGTTGTTGGGTAGTTTGCTTCTAAAAAGTGGCTTGGTGACTAAATGTTGCCAGTGTAGCAGTTGTTTGCCTCTCCTTCCAGAGTTGGATTCCAGGTTCTTCTCGTCTCAAACAAAGAATTGAATGAAATGAGCAAAAAGGAGTGAGTTTATTCGATAAAGTAAAAGTGCAGAGTGGGAAAGAAACTGGCTGTCCAAAGCAAGCTTGGGCTGTGCTGTGTAAATAGAAGAAGAGGGTAAGAGTAAAGATTAAAGAAGTACATTCAGCATGGGCTATCCTGGAAAGCTAAGATAGCATGCTCTTCATGGCTCTCGCCTCTCCTTTTATGCTGCCCTTGAATAATTGGATAATGTGAGGCTATCGAGAACAAGAGGCTTGTAGATTGTGACACTTTATATGTAGAATTTATGCTTATAGGCAATGGGGAGCTGTTCAAGAGTTTTTAGTAGGAACTTTAGAAGCTACAGTGTGTGTGTGAGGGGGAGGCTAGAGCACAGCAACAAGTTAGGAGGTTTATGTTGTGTTGATAAAGTTTGAACTAAGGTGACAACAGTAGAGGCTGGGAATGGAGGTGGCTTTCTGATTGTAGGATGACCTAGGCACACTGTCTGCTTTGTCACTGTTAAGGGGTATGTGTGATTTGACATTTTTGAAGAGAATTAGAACCCTAGGAGAAGATCAGAGTTCAGGTGGACATAAGGAGAGGAGTACTTACTGATCTAGAGTCAGACCTTCCTTTCTCCAGAGGTTGGCTTGGTTGTGCCCCTTAAGTCAAGCTGACCTGATCCTAGGCAGACTGTAATTTGCAGGCTTGGTATAGTGCCCAGTCCTAGGTTTCTGCTGTGCCCGGCACCATCCAGGAGTTGGTAAGAGGATTTGACTGAGGTGGACCTGTGCCTGTGTGATCAACTTATGTGGCCAGCACTGCCACCTGAGAGCTATATGACTTGAACAATGCTTCCCACCTCTAATTTTAGTAAATAAGTGAATTCACAAATGATGTGATCTGGGAAATCTCTTGAGGAAAGGAAGCTTTCTGTTTGATGTTGTTAGTACAATTGAATAAGTAGGAGTTAATTGATGTTTAAAAAGTGGGTTTTCAAAGACTAAATCTGGTTTTGGAAAGGGAAGCTAGTCTTAGTTTAATGTGGTATTACTTAGGACCCCCCCCCGCCCCTATTGGGGATTGAACCCCAGGACTTTTGCACTGAGCTACATGCCTAGCTCTTATTTTTATGTTGAGACAAGGTCTCGCTAAGTCACTGAGTTCCCCAGGTTGGATTCAGACTCAGAATCGGCCTCCAAGTGTTCAGGTATTACAGGTGTACGCCACCATTACTGGTTGTGTTTTACTTAGAATAATATCTATTGGATTAAATCCTTGAAGTTAGTCTTCTAGTGTCAGGGAATCTATGTTAAACATTTTTTGTTGATGTTGTTTCAGAGATTGTGAAAAAAAACATTCTGTAACATTAAAACATTCCCTAAAGTGGACATTATATTGGTCTGCTTTTAACATTGGGGTAGAAAAGTAAATTGGATTTTATTTTCACAAAGTGCTAGATATTGGAATATGCTGTGGTCCATTGCTACTCATTGAAACTGGAGTGTTCAGAGTAGCAGGCATCAAGAAAATACATTAACAGCTGGACCTGGTGGTGTACCCTTGTAATCCCAGCACTCGGAGGCTAAAGCAGGAGGATTGCAAGTTAGCCCATGCAACTTACTGCCTTAAACTAAAAAACAAAAAAAAAGTGCTGGGGATGTAATTCAGTGTGAAGGCCCTGTTCAGTCCCTGGTTCTACAAACAAAGCCATACACACAAAACATACATCAACAGTAAAATCTTTGCAATGGTTAATTTTAACTTACATTCTTTTTTGTGTGGTTCTTTTTTTTGGTACTGGGGATTGAACTCGGGTCCTTGTGCTTGCGTAGCAGGTGGTGAAACCACTGAGCTAAATCCCCAGGCATTAACTTATGTTCTTAATGGTTCAGAGCTACTGAGCCCAGATGTAGAGGTTTTATCTGTTTTAATTCTGTTTGCTCCTTTGTTCGCTGATCTGTATTTTTAAAATCTTGAACCTAAGATATTGTTTCTGGGTTTATTCTTTTATTGTGTAATTAAAGAAACTTTAGTTCCAAGAACGTTATTTCTAGAAATGTATTAATACCTTGGATTTGACTGAAGTTTTCCTAGTGCTTAGTGCTATTGTTGCCACTACTCATTATTTTTGATTCGCATTCATATAAATTTGCTCTTACTCAATAACACTGAGATATGAATGTCCAAGTCAGTAGTCAACTATATTCTTTCTCAAGAAAATGCTCTCAAAAATTGATTTTAATATAATAAGCACTTTTACTTGGGTATCATAATTATAACATTATAACATTAATTTGGAAGCAGCAAGCTTGGATTCAAATTTCGTGAAAACAAACTATTTTTGCCTTCACTGAATGAGTTTATCTATATGTCTTGTACATCTTAAATGCTTAATAAATATGTGTTACATATGTATTATCACAGCTTATTTGTATTGTACCTTAAAACCTTGGTTTGCAAGCATAGTGTGTTCTAGAAACATGCTTGTAATCCAAAACATTTGTATATCAAAGCAAATTTCCCCATAAGAAGTAATGGAAACTTATGATTTGTTCCACAACCCAAAAATATTCATATAAGAATGATTACAGTACTGTAATGTAATACAAAATGTATTGAAAAATAAACAAGTTACCCTGTACTTACCTTTTAAAACCTTTGTGGCTGGTCTAAGGGAGACGAGAGAAGAGAAGTAACACAACTTTGACTATGACTAATGGAATCAGTTATCTGTTGGCTCAATGGAATCTTTTTCTTTTTGTTTAACAAGGAACCTAGCCAATGACACTTGCTTCTGGCTCTTTTTGAGGATTTAATGAAAGATGACGTTGCATTGTTGTTAAACATATTAATCGCTCGCTCTGCTTCAGCCTTCTTGAGGTGGGGCTTTTCTACACAGTTTTGCACTGTTCCCCACATTTTACATATCTCCCTAATCTCATTTGAAGTGAGGGATTCTTCCTCCTTTTTGTCCTCCTCCTCTGCAAATGAGATCTCCACAATGTTGGCAGATGATCATCCACAATCCAGCAGCAAGAGAGAGCAAGAGAACCATTGGCTCAGTTTTGATCATAGGACATTGAGCCTCATGTACTACTCATATTGCAACACATTGCTCATTTATCAGGTTAAAATTTATTAGAAATATTTGCTGGTCTTGCAGAACACTCACTGAATAAGTTACATTCCAAGGTTTTGCTGTAAATAGTTTTGTCACACCTCCCCCATTAACTAATATTCTGAATTGATAACATTATATGTAATAATTCTTTTGTCTTTCTTTAGGTTGGTATTTTGTATGGCATCTGTTTTTGTCTAAATTCAAGTTTCTGCGGGAACTAGTGGGAGACACAGGATCCCAAGAGGGAGATCATGAGCCTTTGGGTTCTGAAACTGAAGAAGATAGTTCATCCTCTCCGCACAAGATGAGATCTGCTCGCCAGAGGAGGGCACCTGCGGATGAAGGCCACTGACTGCAGACACATTCCTTTATCATCCTCAGCAAAAGGCGATCTCACGCCTGTGTCTTCAGCAACTTCACTTTGAAATTTGCTATATGACAGAAGAACATTTGTACTTGGATTTTAAATCCAGTTCCAAAAAAGATGTACGTGTAAGCCATACAGAAATAAAGGGAATTGAAGCCAAATAGGGCCATGAAAATGTCATCTTAAAGGTAATATTTTGCTTCACTAGCTTTCTGCTTAACACAAGCCTAGGCTCTTGTGCTTCTATTTTGCACTGATGTGAGTCTGGTAAAATTTTCAGGCTTGAAAAAAACTTATTTTTTATTTGTCATAAAATGGACTCTGTTCTTCACTTTTTAACATGTCTGAAATGTGGATGCTCCTCATTACAGTCACCCAGGTCATAGTCATGTAATTATCCTAGCTTGCACATGTGTGAATTTACAGCTTATTGTACTGTCATCACCTTAACTGATGTATGTGTTGTTGGCATCAAATGTGTCAGTTTAAGGAGCGTTTTAAAATGTCTTCAAAAAGATAATACTATAACCTGGCATTGAAACGAAAGCTTATCATGTATGCACAAAAGCATGGAAACAGAGCCGTGGGGCATACATTTGATAAAAGTGAAGCAAATATTCATCATTGGAGGAATGATTGAAATTTCATATTTTCTTGCAAAGCAATCACAAAAATACTTGATAGGACCTAAGAAAGGAAGATACCTACAGGTAGATGAAGCTGTACTAGCCTTTATTGGAGAGGCACATGAAAAAGGATTGCCTGTCACATGCCATACGATGCAGTTGAAGGCAGAAGAAATTGCCAGAACCCCTCGAGATCCATAACAAAATTCAGAGCAACAAGAGGCTGGTGTGACTGATTCATGTGTGGAGCAGGACTATTGTTAAGGCATCAAACATTGTTTGGTCCAATGCTTCCCACTGATAAT
This sequence comes from Heterocephalus glaber, assembly GCF_053883595.1. Taxonomy (NCBI): domain Eukaryota; kingdom Metazoa; phylum Chordata; class Mammalia; order Rodentia; family Bathyergidae; genus Heterocephalus; species Heterocephalus glaber. The sequence goes on from NW_028258315.1 coordinate 10,678,996, forward strand.
AAACAGAAGACAGCATGGCACGCCCTTTAAAGAAGCGCTCCGTCATCACCAGTACTCTTGACAATACCCAGGGCTGTGCTCTGTGGGGAGATGCAGACACCAGCTGTGACATGAAAAGTGATTCAGAAGAGTTGGACTCGGAATACGAAGTTACAGTTATAACTTAACCAGTGTATTTCACACATTCTTACTGTATACACAAAATAGACATGTTAAGAATCTGTATAACTTTAAAAGCACTGTTAACAATATAAAATAAGCATTGAACTGAAATGAGGCATTGTGTCATAGTGTAATGGACAGTGGTTTTTCTTAGTAATACATATGGTGCATCTTAACTGATGGTATCTTAGAGAATGATAGTTGTATTTCTTTTCAAAATAGTGTTTATTTATTGGGGACTAAATTCTGACTTAGAATATTAAAATTTTTATCTTCTATGAAATGTTTTTTTCATTAACCTATTCAAAATTTTAGAGTAGTATTTTAATCTTAAGAACCATCTTCTACTTCAGGAAGACTAGGAATAGTCACTCCTTTGTATAGGAGGAGTTTATGCTCAAGGCCTGTGTTGTGGAGAAAATACTTCTCCACAGACAATTCAGTGCAAGACCTCAAAGATACTGGGTATTAAAAATATGTGGGTGAAACTACCTGCTTAACTGTAAAATGACCCTTACCAGGTTTCCATGTTTGTCTTAACTGAACTTTGAACGGAGCATTAGCATGAAAGAGAGATAGGAATTGAAGAATTGTTCTGTTTAGTGGTCCCTGCTTTGTACAAGAATGAAATGCAAAGCCAGCTTAGTTTATGAATCTGTGTTCTTTTTATGTTTTTGGCCTTTTTTCTCAAGAACTAGTCATCACCTCTATTTTATGGTGATATTTAAATATGTGTGATACCTCATTCTTCATACTGACAATTTTGTTTATTAACAATCCACTGGCTCTTCCCCAAGTTGTTCTATTCCTCATGAACACCTCTTTGCTGATGCTGTACTAGAAGGGAATTCACAGAGCATAACTGTAGTTTGTATGTTTGCTGGGGGAAGAGTCCCACCAGCTGAGAATGGGGCACAATTATTTTGTCTTCATTTCTGTACTGGCTGTAAATGTGACTGACTGGGGCCTAAAAAGTAGCACGTTTCTAGCATTAATTTTAATGTTTCATATTTTGCTAGTGCTAAATAACATTAAAATTGTCATCAGACAAAAATGTGCAACAGTGTCTTGAGACTTAGCAGATATTTAAATTAGATTTTTCAGTCTGATGTTTTGAACTCTGGATTTTGTTTTATGTTTGTGTTTTAGGGTGGATGTCTAAGGTTTAAATAATAATTGTTGCTGGAAAACTTTAGCTGTCAGGTTTCCTGTTATGTCAGTATTAAAGGACGATGGCTGATGTAACCTTCGCTCCAATCCATAGTTCTGCCCAAATACAAGTTAATCCGTGTAAAGCTGTAGATGTTGGGCACTATTTATTTATCCTTCAAGCGTGTCTTGCTATGTAGAATTTTAAGAAATGTTCTGCTTAACTTACTTGAAATATATACCTAAAAACATGGCTCATACTCCTTGGAGAGAGTAAAAAGAAATGACTGATGCCAATGTGAAGAGTCGACAGACTAATCCTTTATCTAAGCCTTTTTCATTTCATGCACCTGACCTACCATAGTGTATATGTCTAAGGCCAATATGAGAGGGAAGAGAAATAGTTAATGCAGGATTAGTTCTGTGATACGGTGTTTCTGTCCTTTTTCCTGTTTTAGTGCTTTTGTAACTGAACTTACCAGAATGACATTACAATAGCATTTTCAGTCTCTGGAAAGTGGACTAGCCTGTGGTTGATGTTAACATTTAAAAGGTTATGAACATTGAAATTATAAATATTAGAATCTTGCCTGAACTCTTCCCAAAAATGACGGTGATCAAATATGCCATCTTTTTCAGGATTAATTCTAAAATTGTCTCAGGTAGATTGTCTCATTTCTTGCTCACCCAACCATTCCCAAATCTTTTGCCTCTGAAACTTTTTGTGAAAAATTGCCTGTATTGTAGCATTATTCAGATTTTAATGCCAAAAACACTAATTATTTGTATAGCATGTTTAAATGAGGTTTTGAATATTTACATGAACTTAAATATAGAACACTTAATGGATGTTCACAGTGGAAAGAGATGTGTAGTAGACAGCTATTTCACAGACATGTTAACCCATTTCTTTAGATGTCATTAGGGTTAAGAACCATTTCAAATTATTTTGCTGAAAGTTTAGAATATATAAAGTAATGAATTCACAAAATATGACATCTTAAAACATGTTGAAAGATTTTAAAGTAGTGCATTTTTCCTCGTAAGAGTAACAGTTTTGAAGTTATACATCAATGATGCAATCTTTTTTAAAGTCAGTTTTTCTTAAAAGGTATATTTTATGTAACATGTAATCAGTTAACTAGATTTTGCTTGGTAAACTCAGTACTTTTATATTTCAAGTTGGCTTTAAAAAGCCATGAGCAGTCCTCAAAGTTTTTCGGTTATGGAATCTAGAATTAAAGCACCTTGTATTGTCTGGTTTTGAGTGTCCCAGAGTTTAAAAGCATAAAGAATAACATTTTATCTTATATTAAAGTTACATTTCCATTTGTTGTGTCCATGTCATATGAGGAATGTTTAACATTACCCTCCAAGTGAGTTCTATGCATAACCATTTACCAAATACTGCTGATGTGGTTTCTCCAAGGAAGCATCCTGCGCTGTGCTGTGATGCATTGTCATCTTGCTGCTTGACAAATAGGTCTGTAAGGAATTAGAACCGTGTATGTTAACAGTACCTGTGTATAATAAGACATAAAATTAAAGATGAGGAATGTGCGCAAATGATCAATTCAGTGTTTTTTAAATTGGTCAGTACTATATCTAAAGTTGTGGTTTGTATGTTTTAACTTTCATGGCACAGAATAAATTAAAATTAAAACAAACAAGTTGTATATATCTCATTGGTAAAGGATAAGTATGAAGGGCACTTTGGACACAAAGGGATTTTGCGAACAGCCATTTTTACTAAGGGTCCACATTTCACCTCCTAAGAATCGAGAAGGTAACAATGGTGTTCTTCAGTGCTGTCAAAGTAATTGACATAGAACCTAAAGAATGTGTATCCTTAGACCGAAATATATTTACCACATTAACCTTTTTGCTTTCTCATACCCAACACCCTCAGTCACTTTACCATAGATCGTGTCTCACATTTTTGTTAGTATTCACCATGAGGAAGATTGATGAACCTGGGTCAGGCCAAGTAAAAAGATTGAGGCATGCCTTTGAGAACACACTTGAGCTAGGAATCACGAATTTCAATTTTGGGGCCCAAGTTGTGATTTTTCTCGAGCATTGCTCATCTGCCAGATATGTATAGAAAAAAGTGAATTTTGTCAGGATCTGACTTTGAAAGGCAGTCCTGTCTGAAGAGCAGAGTCGTTACAGATTGACCCTGGGATTTGGAGTCAGTTGTAAGAATTGCCAGTAGGCATTGGTAGATTGGATGAGTGGAAATGGATAGGGTTTGAAAATAGTGTGGCATGTGATGGATAGAGTAGGTTTGAGGTGAAGATTAGGATGCCAGAGGTGAAACAGCTCTGGGCAGTGATGCAAACTACAGCCATGGATGGATCAAGGGGAACGTGAGACTCTGACTCACTCTCGGGTGCTGAGTGAGCCATCAGCATGGTCACTAGCACTTCCACGTGATGGCAGAAGTTAGAAGATGACTGAGCTGGGGGCCAGGTCAGGGATGGAGAAGCCTGACCTCAGGGCTAGGGATATCACGTGACTCTTAAAAAGAGGGAGGGGTGTACTGAAAATGGAGTGCTGGGAGGCAGGGGCTGCGAGAACGCTTTCTTCATCCTGGCCCCTGGCAGCTCTGCAAGCCAGTATGTGCATTACTATATCATCTGTAAGTACTTAACTGAGTGAGGAAAATGATGCTGTTCGTGGAGAACTTTGTGGGAGTAAGGGAAGGGAAAGGAGGGAAGAACAGCACAAGCCTCACTAAGAATCTTGAAGGGGTAGAAGTGTTCCAGGCAGAGGACAGGATGATTTTAGCGGAAAAAGCATGTGCAAAGGCAGAGTCATGGGAACATGCCTTGTTGGGAAGCTACTGTATTTCCCCCCAAATAAGACCTAGCTGGAAAATAATCAGCCTTGAAAACTAGAGATCAAAAATGCCAGTCCCAATCAGCGCGTCCTTGCTTTATTGGCAACTTGGTCCAGGAATTGCTCAGTTCATTGGAAAAAGTCAGTTGAAAAAGGGAGTCACAAAAACATACATTCACCCTACACTATTTCTAGGTAAGGCCAAGGCTTTTGTTGGTGAGTTTAGACCCATTAGAGTTGCATCTTTTTCTTTACAAAAGTCAGACTTAATTCTATGATTACTAATAGTTTTGTTCTCTCAGAATTAGAACAAGAACAGAACCTTGTAAAGAGTTTTACTGTATCATCATGGTACCGTAGTTGCAGTTCTATTACGTAATAAGCCCTCAAATTACGGCCTGAACATACTGCTTGGGTTAATTAGGTTAATGTAAGAGTCATCTGTCTTGGGCCAGGAATTTAGCTTAGTGGTTTCACCACCTGCTGCGCAAGCACAAGGACCCGAGTTCGATCCCTGGTACCGAAAGAAAAAGTCATCTGCCTCTTGTTATCTATAGCATGTACCCAGGGAAACATCCAGATCTCAGCTGTATTGACTTACAACCAACTTCAGTTACAACCAGCCCTTGGGAACTGATTGAGTTCGTAAATCAAGGGTGCACTGTACTACATTTTACTATGTAAACAACAGTATGTTTGTAGTTAACTGGAAAATATCCATATTTTATAGTTGCTTTACTGAGGTGGACAGAATCTTTTTATCTTTGAACAGTTTTCTCCAAAACATCCAGCTAAGCATTCATAGAAACAGCAGTCCTCTTTTTCATTGTAATAGTTACTTATGTAATTACAGTATCAGAGCAACTAGAATAAGCAGGTGTGGGGACACGTTCGGTTAAACTTGGAAGTCATTTGCTGAGAACCGAGCCATGTGAGTGTACAGGACAGATCCTCCATCCTTGCCTACGCACCCCACTCTGACAGGGACTGGGCATCTTGCTGCAGATCCAGTCCCAACCGCAGCCTGGAACTCTCACCCTTCTGCAGAATGCCCACACCTGTCTGTACCTGCCCTCTCCTTCCAGAAAGCCTATCTCAAATGAATCCCTCCTGTGGGTTGGATTCCATCTCATCCACCTTTTAGCAAATTGACGCTATCAGTGATTTCTTCTGTGTGTTCAGTCACTCCCTATGAACTGGATTGTCCCTTCAGCACTTAAATGTATTTATTAAATATAAAAGAATGAAGGAAGTGGGTATGGTGGCACATGCCTGTAATTCCAATTCTGGTAGACTGAGACAAAGATGCCAAGTTCTGGCCCATCTTGGGCAATTGAGTGATTTAGAGAGACCTACCTTGTTTCAAAATTAAGGGTGTGAGTGCCGGAGACGCAGCTCAGTGCAAAGGCCCTGGGGTGAAGGAAAGACAGCCCTCCACTTCATACCAGACCCTGCTAAAATAGTTAACCTCTGTGACTCCACTGACACAATTTGAAGGACATTTTCCGGTCCCCAGCTAGGCCTGAGCATGTGTTGTGGTTGCTCGTTCCTTCCTGTCTGCTTGCATAACCCTTGAACTCTCCTGACTGCACCAATTTCGTTCCCGCCCACCTGGTCACACCTCCGTCTCCTCGGTTTGCAGCTGTATCTTGCCACTAAGTGCCAAGAGTTCCTGAGCCTAGGTTCCAGCCCTTTCCTTACTCTGGGCTGTTTGTGAGTTCAGCTACTGTCTGTTTGCCAGTGGGGCCCACGACTCTGTCTCTTGCGCCAGCTGCCCTCAGTATCCTCTCAGTAGCTCCTCTTGGCTGTCTTGTGTGCTAGTCATACCCCAAATCTGCAAAGTCAAATTGATTTATAGTATCTTTTCAAATTAAACCTTTTTTCAAGGTTAAATTTATGACTCCCTACACACCTGGTGTTCCTCCAGGGTCCTTACACAGCTGTTTATCATCGATACCTGTCTGCCTGGTCTCCTGTGTCCCATACACCATCAGGCAGGCCTTGCTGATTTGGCTTCTGAAGTAGCTCTTGAAACTTTATGCTTTTGTCCATTTTCTTATTGCTGTCTGTAGGCTGTAGAGTAGGAGTCAGAAATGTGGTCTCGGGAATTAGGATGCTTCACTTTTCGCCTGTAAAATGGGTATGATAGCATGCATGTCACAGGGGGTTCGAGGCAGGGAAGATGACACATTTAGGACTGGGCCCGGTTATACTGACCATTCCCTACCTTTGAAGTGCTTCCGTGGGCTGTGGCCTGTCTCAAATCATCATGATCCCTCTCTAGTCTTTTCTCCATCAGAATGTCTTGTGGAAGAATCTCCCACTTCTTTGCACAGAACAGGTGGATGGTTTTCCACGGCCTTCCCTTGCCAGCGACTTGCTGCGCGACTGCATTGCCAGCCTCTGCCATCACTGCACTTGTGCTCTCCCCGTTCACAGCTACATGGTCCCCACTCACACACGCCCCTCCGTCACTGTAGGTCCTTCCACAGCTGTAGCCTTGCCTCCCTCTCCTTATCTTCTAGTCATTCTTCAGACTTCGGTTCACAAATGCCTGTCTCGGAAAGCTTTCCTGAATAACCCCCCGCTCTTTCCAGCCAGTTCCTGTTATAGTTTTTCATGGAATAGGCTTCCTTTTCCTCATTGCTCTGATCCCAGACAACAGTTAAGCATTTGTTGCTGGATTTATTTGATTAAATGCCACCATCCCCACTGTGCTGAGTGAATTAAAGATATAAAATAGCACTTATATTGAAATAACATTTTAGCTTGCAAGCTGCCAATATTCAATCCTGAGAATCTAAAATCAAAGAGGCCGGATTCGTGCCACTTCCTTCCATCTGCAGACACAGAAAGGTGTGGTAATGAGATGCTTCCTTTGCAAGTCCCTAATGGCTTCTGTACCTTCCGGTCCATTTCACTCCTTATCCCATCTGAACAGGTCAAAGGGTCCTGCTCCGTGCTGTCAGAAGAGCAACCATTGGCCACGAGGTGGCGACCGTTTTCAAGAGTTAGAGGTGAGCACACTTCACTCTGGTTGGTCAGGAATGTGTGTGCATTAAGAGTGCGGATGAGGGGAAGTTTGGTAACTATGGCACCCTGCTCTGGGTCAAAGGTATATTACTTAATCCTCTTTAAGCACTAGAGTGATGAAAATGGACAGATTTTTTGAGTGAAGGGGAGGAGGACAGATTACATCACTGGGCCGGAAGTACAGATAGAAACCTGGAGTGTTCACACGGGATCATTTCATCTCGTCCAATGCTGAGGTAAATCAGGTGACAGTATTTACAGTCTCTCTGACTTCCACTGACGGGGGTGGTAAGGTCTGAGAGAAAGGAGTGCTCCCAAAAAACATTTGAACTCCACTTCCCGGCACAGGACTCCAGAAATGAGGCAGTTTCAGGAAAGCAGGTAAAAGATGAGTGATCCGTCCGAAGGCCCATGCATGCCCCTGTTGGGTGCATGGAAATGACATGGTGTTGTGTTGAACATTGCCTTCATTTTGAAAAAGTCTTTTTTCAAATGCAAAGTATGATCAGAACATATGGTGAATGTTTACAGAATAGAAATAATTACTACAGTAGAAGATACATTGTCATTGATCCTCCCAAAAGAACCTACCTCACTTTGAACACATTTATCCCATCATTCTTGCCACTTTCTGGAGCAGTTCTGGAAGTTCTGTCCCATGAGTGTTTGCAGCTGCCTCCATGTCCTGAATCAATTCAAAATGTTTACAGCATCCATTTTCCTATAAATGAGTCAGATTTCTTCTTCATGGCTGAGTTGTACTCCATTATACTCCTGCCTCAGTCTCCTGAGTCCTGGGATTACATTGTTATCGCTACCACACTCAGTTTAAAAGGTTCTTTATGGAGTTAAATATATTAATATTTATTAAGTAGCTCCTGAGTTTCCAGTTTTCATTAGGAAGTTCTCTGCCACCCTTAGACTGAATGCATAGCTACCTAGATTTTCTTGCAGGATTTTAGTTTTACTTTCACATTTAAGTCTAATCATTTTGAGTTTATTTATATATAATGCAAGCTAGTGATCTGGGTTTATATTCTTTCACATTTACATATGGCAGAAGCCTAAGTATTTTGGGGGCTGACCCGCACCCCACCCTCAGCCTAGTCCCGGCACTGATGAGCTATTTCTTGTCTCTTTCCTGGGCCAGTGTGTGAACATTTCTAGTCCCTCTTTCTAAACAAGGATCTGTGGTGCCCTGCTAAGACTTGGTTCTTAAGCCTCCCAGAGTTCGGAGGCTGGAGCTCCTGTCCATTCGGGGTCTCAGTTCTCCAGTGGCCCAGGGCCTTTGTCAGGGCCTAGCCTCGGGCCATCACACACCACAGCTGCATCAGTGCCCTCTTTGGGCTCTGGGTTTGATTTCCGTCTTGTGCCTGGGCCCTGCTCATCTCCTGTTCTTTTCCTTTAGCTTTAGTGCTTTAGAATATTGAAAAATCAAGTATGCAGCACCTCTGGGCCCTTCGTCAAGTAGGGGCCCCTCCCCATCACCCCTAGGTGCTCGGCTGAGGCTGCCTTCAGGTGACAGCTGTCTCAGTGCTGCCAGGTCCCAGTAGATATCAGATCTGTTCCAATCACGTTAGCCAACTGCCAGCCCGAGGACTCACAGTCTTCAGGGTAGTTCCTTATTAACTGGAACAAAAGTAGTTAGTTCAGATTCTTAAGTACAGTGGTTAAACCTATGAGGTAAACTCTTGAGAGAGCTTAATGAACACAAAAGAAATTACCTTGAAAAACTCGGGGATAGAGTCCTCCAAAAGTGTACAGTCCAGCTGAAGGTTCTCACATCATATTGTAATGGTGGACATCAAAATCACCAAATCCCAGGCGTTTTAATCTGTAAGGAGGAAAGCTACCAGTTCATTCTCTCCCTCTCCCTCTCTCCCTCTCCTTTCTTTCTGTCTCCTTTTTCTTTCTGTCTCTCCTTCCTTCCTTTTTTCTTTTTCTTTCTTCTCTCTTTCCCTCCTTCCCTTCCTTCCTTTCTCTTCCCTTCCCTCCCCCTCCCCTTCCTTCCCTCCTTCCTTCCCTCCTTTCTTCTTTCTTTCCTTCCTTCTCTCCCCTTTTCTCTATTCCATCCCCCTTTCTTCCCCCATCTTTAACTATTTTTTGTTTGTGATTGTGAGCAGAGTGATTGCCCTGGGGAAATTTACTTAGATAAGGATGAAAGAACATTATATATATATATATATTTTTTTTTTTTCCTCTTAGATTCTTTTATTGGTACATTTTAGGTATACAGTACATTTACATTCATCATTGGGATCTTGTACCTTTACATGATGTATTTTGGTTCTTATTTTTTCCCCCTTCCCCTGCCCTCTCTTCAACCCCTCCACTCATCCCTATTTACAAAGGCTTTGTTTCCATTTTTTTCTCATATTTTTGAGAGCTGTTTGTTTTTTCTTTTTGTTATCGTTTATGTTTTAAAACAATAACATTTTGTGAGCAGACTACAAGCCTAGGAGAGAATGCAATGGTCAGAATGACCAAAGAAGGAAAAAATTAATAAAATCTTAACAATTTACAGGCTACAATCTGGGAGATGACACATCAAGAGAATGAACCTACAATTTGGGGCTACTTTTGTCCTGGGAAATATTTGCAGGTCTCGAAGTGGCAACTGTTGTAAAAGATGGAGCTGTACTGGGACTAAGGAGGAAAAGCTATGGTTCAGGACTACCAAGGTCAGATGACTTGGGGTGCACCCCACAATTAGGGATCGAAACCCCAAAGGGCTACTACTAGAAGTAGGGTTGCCCAGAACTACACAAACCTTCCAATGAACCCTTGCCTCTCTTCAAGTAACTCAGTAGGCCCAGAAAATCTAATAAAACTCCAAGATTAGAATAGGATGAGTCTGAACTGCCAATAGGATCCCAGGGATTATAACATAAATAGCAAGAATTCCCGCATGGAACAAGATATATTATACTAGGCGTTAAATTATTTCTACAAATGATTTTTCAAAAGCAAATGTCTAATATATAATTATAAAAATAGCATGGTACTGCTTCTTTAACTTAATAAAGTGTGTGTGTGTGTGTGTGTGTGTGTATCCAAAAGCAAGCCTCACACTTAATCTTTAGGGAGGTGTTCTCCTAAAGTCAGGGATAAGACAAGGATACCCACTATCTCTATAGTTATTAACACTGCACTGGAAGGTCAGCTAATTCTAATACAATTAAATAAGAGAAAACAATAAGACACATAAACATTGGAAAGGAAGAAGCCGACTCTTTATTTGCAGAAAATATAATTGTATATCTGGAAAACCCCGAAGAGTCAATAGAAAAGTATTACAAAAATAATAAAGATAATAAAAGTGCAGCGTATAATATTAGCAAACTGAAATCAATAGCCTTTCTATATAGATACTGACTAAGTATTTTGAAGGGAAGACTCGGTGTACCATAGCAATTTACATATCTAGACATAAGCCTAATTAGAAATAAGCAAAAATAATAGTTAAGCTGAAAAACATTCTTGAAAGATTTAAAAATAATTTTGAACAAATTGAAAAACACACCATTATTGTATAGGAAAACTCAACATTGTAAAGATGTTATTTCTCTCTAAATTAGCTATAGATTTAATGTACTTTCAATAAGCATTTCCTTAGATTTTTCTTCCCTGGAACTGAACGTGTTAATTAGAAAGTTTATATGGAAGAATAAACAAGTGAAAATATCCAGTAAAAACTTGGAAAGAAGAGCAGTTCAGTGCGTGGCCAATCCTATTAGAATATAATAAAGCATTATAAATCTCCTAAACTGAAGCAGAGAGATACTGGCTCAGGAAAGGACTTGCATAGATCAGTGCATCAGGATAGGAGATCCAGAAATATATCTAAGGAAAATTTAGTGCACAACAAAGCAAGCACTGAAATTAGAGGGGGAAACTGGCTTTTAAATAGTGTTGGTCAGCTAGGTAGCTGTAGAGAAAAAGATAAAATTGGATCTTTTTCTTACAACATACTCAGGATAAATTACAAATGCATTAGAGTTCTAAATGAAAAACAAGTAAACACATACAAATACTACAAGAAAACACAAGTGAATCTACTTTTATAACCCAAGAGTGGAGATGTCTTACTACTACTACAAAAAACCCCTAAATTCAATTAAAGAGACTGATAAATTCAAAAGCATGAAATAAGTAATGGCATAAGATAGTTAAAAATTGGAAATTTTTGAAACTTTCAACACAAAGTATATAAGAATTAATGAAATAAGAATTGTTGACTTTGGACCGATTGTTACAGCAAAAGGCTGCAAAACAGCCCAAATGTTTCTCTGTAGAAAACTGAATGACCTGTAGTTTATCTATAAAGAAATGTACTGGTAAAAAGAAACAAGGAGGAAAAAAAAGAAAGAAACAAGGAGGCAACGTGTTTCCAGATATGATGCTTCCACTGAGAACAACAGAAGAAAAAAAATGGATTCAGTTAAAAGTGGTGTGTTTGAAGTTTTCAGAGAGCTACTGAGACAGCCTGTAGTGGAAGGTTCCAGACGCCAGAGAGAAAGGAATCTCACTGCACTAGCCCAACATTCTGAAGGCTTCCTTTCCCCTCTTGGCTTTTGTGAATTCTTGGCGTGCAGAGAGAGAGGCTGAGAGTCTTGGCAGAGGTGCCACCAAGAAGGAGAGACGCAGCAGAGCTCTTGGCGGTCATATAGGGTAAGGTGATAAAAGTTGAGGTGTGGGGTTTCCAAAGCAGACAGCATTCAGAAGGCCTTGGTTCCAAAGAGAAGGCAGGTGCGGAGAAGTAAGACTGATATTTGATGGTTCTCTCTTTGAAGTACTTGGCAATTTTTATACAAAAATGAGCTGGAAAGCAGAGTGGAAGAATGTCACTCTTGTCACTTCAGCATAGGACTAGAGACTCTAGCAAGGGTGACTAGGCCCACAGGCAGAGAGGCAGGCAGACATACAGAAATAAAAAATAGATTCAGATTGGAAGGAAGAAGTGAAACTACATTTATAGATTACATGATCTTGCCTATAAAATTACCAAGGAATCCACTAGAACACTATTGGAAATAATAATTTCAGCCAGGTCAATATATAGTCAATTGTATTTCTATATAGTAGCAACAAATAATCTGAAAATGAAAAGAAGAAAGCAATTGCTTTATGTCTTCATCAAAAAGAATTAAACATATAAATTTAACAGAAAAAATGCAAGACTTGGGCCGGGGATTTAGCTCAGTGGTTCCGCTGCCTGCCTCGCAAGTGCAAGGTTCCGAGTTCAATCCCTGGTACCAAAAAAAAAAAATGCAAGACTTGTATACTGAAAACAGTATTGGAGGAACAAAACATTATTGGGAAATTAAAGAAAATTTAAATAAATGAGAAGACAACCCATTTTAACACACTGACAATTTTTATGTTTTATATTGGGATGGCAGTTCTAATTCATCTACAGATTCAAAACAATCCCTATCAAAATTCATACAGATATGTGAAGGAATCAGAATTGCTCAATCTGTTTTGTTTTTTTTAAATTTTTTTTCCTATTAAGTTTATCGGTACATTTTAGGTATAAAATACAGTTACATTCATCATTGGGATCTTGTACCATTACATGAGTATCTTGGTTCTTATTTTTTTCCCCTTCCCCTGCCCTCCCTTCACCCCCTCCGCCCCTCCCTATTTGCAAAGACTTTGTTTCCATTTTTTTCCTTTTCTCATATTTTTTCTGTTCCCTTCTTTCCTTTCCCCTACCCCCCCCCACTTCCCCTGCACCTTTAAACCTTTTCTTCCTGTTACACAATATCAGTTATACATTTTTTAAATTACAATATCAAGATCTAGGAGACATTACCACAGATTTTACAGAATTTAAAAGGATATGGAAAGCATATTACAAAAATCTTTTTTGAAATAAATTTGACAACTTCTAAGAAGTACCTTGGAAGACAAATTAATGAAACTAACTCTGGAGGAAATATAAAATTTGAATAGCACCTATTAAAGAAAGTATATTCCTAGCTTGAAAACCTACCTATATGACAACAGCAGGCTCATATACATTTTAACTGATAAATTATATCAAACATTTAAAGCAGAAAAAAGAAGGAACACTTCTCTCCTCATTTTAGGAAATGAACATTGTGCTAATCCTAAAACTGGATAAAGATAATAGAAGAAAAAAGTATAAACATAGAAATTTGTTTAACAAAACAAACTATTAGAAGTCAGATCTGGCATTGTGTAGAAAGTGGTTTTATTATAGGGATGGCAGTGTTGGTTCAGCATTGGAAGATCCACCCCCAAAAGTCATCATTTTAACAAAGGAAAGGAAAAAGCCATATGATCCTGTCACTAGTTGGAGAAAAAGTATTGGACTAAATTCTACAGCTGTTCTTGGTAAAAGCTATCAGGAGACTAGAAGTAGAACAGAAACTTCTCAACAGATTAAAGACATGTACTCCATACTTCCAGCAAAAATGCCTTATATGAATGGAAAAGATACAATGCTTTCTCCCTAAGGTGGGGAACAAGGACAGATATCCCTACTTTTCATCTGTCCATTAAACTTTGAAACATAGGCCTAAACCAAAATAGTCTGGCAATAAAATGACACAATTAGGATAGGATTAGCAAGGTAGAAGCAAAATCTTTGTATGTACATGAAATGATCATCTCCAGAGAAAATACTAAGAAATCTCTAGGAGCCCCTAGAACTTGTATTTGAATTTAGCAGGATTAGAAAACACAACGTATATATAAAAATTCAGGTCTGTGTATACTTGCTATAAATGAAGAATTGGATATTGAAATTTAAAAGTTAAGTAGGAGTACAAAGGACCTAGAAAAGTAAAAAGAAAAAAATACAATGTTGGAAGACGTTTAGTACCTAATTTTAAGACTTCCTCTAAAGCTACAGTAATCAAGGCAATGTTGGTATAAGGAAAGACATATAGATCATTGGAATAAAACAGAGAATCTAGAAATAGAATCACTCATATATGGTCCACTGAGTTTTGAAAGATTATTTAACATTAACATTTTATAGAATACAAACTCAATTGAAGAGCTGAGGAAAAGATAGTGTTTTCAGCAAATGGCACTCGAATACCTGGTATCCGTATATAAAAAATTAACCTCAACCCTTTATTTCCATACATAAAAATAATTTGAAAGGATCTATGAATCTAAATATGAAAGACTAAAACTATAAAACTTTAAGAAGAAATTATAAGGGAAAATGTTTATGAATTTAGGGTAGGCAAGATGCTCAATCTCTTGAACTAGCAACATTTGAAGTAATTTTCTAATTTCAAGGTCTACTACAGAACTATAGTAATTAAGACTGTGGTAATTGCAGAATTGAGAATCCAGAAATACACTTATACATTTAATGCAGTTCAGTTTTTACAAACCAACCAGACATTTCAATGGGAAAATAATAGTCTTTTCAACAAATATGCCAGAAGAACTGAATAACCAAATGCAAAAAAAAAAAAAAAAAATCATCCATTTGCTCTCCAAAATTACAGGTAAAAGATAAAATCATTAAATTCATAGAAGAAACATGATAGTAAATCTTTGTGATCTTGAATAATGACAACAAAGGCACAAGTGATTTTTTAAAAAAACAATTGAAAACTTAAGACTTCATCAAAATTCAAAACTTTTTGGCTGCAAAGGATGCTTTAGAAAAGAGGGCGCTAGGAGTGTACCTCAGTGGTAGGATTCTCCCACACCACGCAAGAGATTTCCACCCTGATTTCCATCGCCAGAACTGCAAAGAAAAAAAAAATAGAAAAGCATCACCCAGAAAATATTCTCAAATTATGTATCAGAAAAGGGACTTGTATCTGAATTATAAAGAATTCTCACAAGTCAATAATAAACCAGGTATGGTGGTATATACCAGTAAGCCCAGAACTTAGAGAGGCTGAGGCAGGAGGATTACAAGTTGGAATCCAATGTGGACAACTTAACAAGACCCTGGGTCAAAATAGAAAATAAAAGGGCTGGGGATATAGCTCGGTGTGAAGATCTTGGGTTCAATCCTGAAACTGCCAAAAAAGAAAAAAAAAAAAAAAAAAAAGCAGAGACTGAATAGACATTTTCCAAAGGAGATCAAGAGAAGCTAATGAATGAACAGATGAAAATATGCTTAGCATCATCAGTTGGTAGCGAGATGCAAATAAAAGCCACAATGGTATACCACTTCATACTCACTAGAATGACTATAACTGACAAGTTTTAGTGAGGATGTGGAGAAAATGGGAAACATACATCGCTGGTGTGAATATAAAAAGTGGAATCACTTCGGCAAAGAGGTTGACAATTTCTTAAATCCTCAAAATAAAGTTACCATAAAACCTAGTAATTCTACTCCTTATTATCTACCCAGGATAACATCTTGTCTGAATTGAAGTCTTAAAAATTTTAAAGATAAATATTATCGCAGAAGTCTGTGCATGTAGGAGAGGCATGCCCAGTGTGGAATGATGTAAAATAAGGAATTTCATTTGCTCTGCAAGAAAGTACCTATATTTGATAGGTAGGCATGATGAGTTTTCCCTTTGTTGATTCCCCAATTCTAATTTTGTCTGGATCTGACAAAAAAAATTTATGTTAATATCATCAGCTTTCACACAAAAAGCATACAGCAAAATGGCACTGTTGTCTTTCAGTAGAGATACTGTCTTTTAGTGGAGATGGCATTCTTTTTTTCTCTCTCTCTTTTTATTAGCACATGTTTGCAGGACATGATTACATTATTTTGAGAGTTAGTATATGTACATAACATATCTTCATTCTTTTTATGTCTCCTTCTTCTCCCTTCCCTCCCAGCTGGATTTTTCCGCCTTTCCCTCTCCCTCCATCTTTCTTTTTTTTTCTATTATCTTTTATTTTGCTCTTTATTTGTATTTTGGGTTTCTCATATAACAGAGACCATGTGGTATTTAAGCTTGCGTGTCTGATGTATTTCACTTAACATTATGGTCTCAAGGTGCATCCATTTTCCTATTGTAAACAGATTTTTATGCCCTTTGTGCTGTCTTTTGATTTTTTCTTTATTCCAATTAAGCTTAGTCTTCTTTGTGTCATCTAGCAGCTGTTGGATCCATTTCTTATGTTCTCTTGTTGTTTTTAAGGAGTAATTGGTCTATGAGAGCATCCCTACCTTCTAATTCTGATATTCTGTCCTCACGTTGCTAACTTTGGCTGCCCATACTTTTAGTATAACTTTTAATCTCCTGAATTTCTATTTGGAACTTTTTCATTGACTCTAGATCTTCACTACACTTGTTATTAATGTTTTGTACCATTTTGTTATTAATGTTTTATATCATTTTGTTTAGCTCAGCTAGCTTTTTATTAGTGTATTCTGATTGTTTTATTACTGACATCTGATTAGTTATATTTTCTGTGAGCCTGTTGAGTGTCTCATTGATCCGTTTTTTTAATCTTCTCTGTTATCCTTTTAAATAATTTAAATAATAAATAATTTGACTTTTGCTTTCCTCCCCTTCTGTGCTCCATGGATCAGCCTTAGGGGAGTTAGGAGTTTGGGAAGCATTTTGTTGCCTTGTCTTCTTATGTTCTATTGTGTTTTGCCTGTTTTATTTTGTGCTTAAGTATTTGGTTGCTCATAGTGGAAAGACTTTGTTGCTGGTGTGGAGATCTCTTTAGATCTGCTTTTCTGGGATGTACTCAGGATGTGACTAACTATAGTCCTTTGCCTCTGTCCCAAGATCTGATCACCTCTGTTAATATGGGAGGGAAGATGCAGTATAATTGGCCCAGCATCAAGTTTTCTGGGAATGGACTGCAGTATTACAATGTCACAAAGGTAATCCAGGTTTTGGCATACAGAGAAAACCAATTAATAGCAACAACCATGTGACCTTGGCAATATCAAGTGAATCAGAAACAGTAATATTGTCCAAGGCAAACTGGTTATTAACATACTATATGAACCAATAATGCACCACTTTTAACTTTAGAAATTTTTTTTTTTTTGGTACCGGGGATCGAACTTGGGTCCTTGCGCTTACACAGCAGGTGGCAAAACCACTCAGCTAAATCTCTGGCCCCTTAACTTTAGAAATTTACAATTACAGTATAACTCTAAGACAAAGCAAAAATTGATATATAGCAAATATCTACTAAATGCAATAACTATAGCTCAATTATGGAAAATAATTCAACAGCAGTAACGTGGAGTTAGCTGCAGATATAGGGGGCTGGGAATGGGAAAATGCAAAAAGAAAAATTTGAAAAATTAAATAGGAGATGAGAAGAAAGAAAAGTGAGGTAAAGTATTCTATCATGGAGCAGAAAGATATTTAAAGAATCAGATACAGGTAAAGAAAAAAATTGATGGGAAATAGAAGATAAAAGAATAAAAGGAGAAAAAGAATTGATAGGGGGAATAAAAATAGAAAAAATAGGGCCGGGGATTTAGCTCATTTGGTTCTGCCACCTGCCTCACAAGCACAAGGTCCCAAGTTTGATCTCTGGTACAAAAAGAAAAGAAAGAAAGAAAGAAAGAAAGAAGAAAGAAAGAAAGAAAGAAAGGAAGGAAGGAAGGAAGGAAGGAAGGAAGGAAGGAAGGAAGGAAAGGAAGGAAGGAAAGGAAAACAGAAAAGATACAGAGGAAAAAAGAAAAAAGAGTTAAGAAAAAGAAGAAATAAAATAAAAGAGTCCAAAAATGAACAAGTGGTTTCCTTCTAGGATCTATAGTTTTGGAGTCTAGGCAGTCTTCATTTTCTTCCCCCAGCCTTTCAGCCAGTGGGTTTGTGAGGTGCCCCCTATTCCAGAAGTCTTTGTGTTTACCCCAGCCTGTGGCAATGTCCATGCTAGGACATATCCTTGCTCACATTGGTGGGTAGGGAAGGCAGTCAGATCTCAAATATGTGCTGGATTTAGGCAGCAGAACAAGGGTTCAATTACTTAATGCCAGCACTTTCAGACCCAGCTGTTTCTGAGCACAACTCAAACTGGCCTGGTTTCTCATTGTGGGGGGTGGGACCTGTGTCCTTCCTGGCAGGAGTTTATACTTCTCAGGAGATTTCCTTCTAGCCTGCACCCAGTAAGTGACTTTGTCTCACTCAGTCACTGTGGGAGGGTAACATGGAGAGCCCTGAAGTGAAGTTGTGTTATAGTTGTTCTGAGTCCAGGTTTAAATAATTAATACCTTCCCAAGATGGCACCTGACCAAGCACTCTCTGATGATGCGGTGGGTTGCATGCTTGAATCCTTCTCTGGCTGTTGCCTGCCTTGTGGAAGGAGTCCCCTTGAAGCAAAACACTGTACTGTTTTTGCAATTCACCAAGGCTGTGGGCTCCCCTGCCATTTCTTTGGATCTCCCAGCCCTAGGCACTGACCTTGCTTCTGGAGAGCCCACTTCCCCTTCCTGTAAGTCATGAGAGCTGAAGAGAGTCCAAACTGTTTCCCTTTCTCTTTGTTGTTGACTCTTTCCAATTTCTCTATAGTTTCTAATTTTTCCTTCCATTCTCCCAGTGATCTGCTTCTTTTGTCTTCTTGAACAAGTTATTTTCCAGATCTCAGAGGATTCTAGATCTCAGAGGGGCTAAATTTTGCCACCAATCACTACTCCAACATTTTCTTTCTCTGAGGTCACATCTTGATCTTTTTCACTCCCCTCTTCTCCCTTACCCTCCCCTTTCCCTCCTTCCACCAGGTTCTCTTTTCATCTTACTATAGAGGTTAGATACAACTGAAGAAAGAATTAGCAAAGTGAACAACAGGGCAGAAGAACAAAGTGTAGAAAGACAAAATGATAAGAAATTTCTGTGATAGGGTAAGAGACATGTCAAGTGAAAAAAATCTAATTTCACAAAAAGAGGAGAGAAAATGAAGTATAGGAGTATCTTAAAAGAGAATGTTGATAGGGCCAGGGATTTAGCTCAGTGGTGCCACTGCCTGCCTTGAAAGCTCAAGGTCCTGAGTTCTATCCCCGGTACCAAAAAAAAAAGAGAGAGCGAGCGAGAATGTTGACAAGCCCGTATATAAGTGGATGAGTTAGATTTTCTAACAAGAACAAATGAATCAGATGGGGTATAGATACACAATAGAGTATTATGAAGCCATAAAGAAGAATGAAATATACCATTTGCAAGAGAATCGATGGAATTAGAGATCACCATGTTAACCAAAGTAAGCCAGACTTAGAAAGAGAAATGCCATGTCTTTTCCCTAATATGTGAATTCTAAAAAAGAAAAAAAAAAGGAGACTATTATTGGACAAGAGGAAAGGCTAATGGGGAGTGGGGAGAATGTAATGGAGGGTTAATTGGAAGGATGGACGTGATCAAAATACGTCCTGTGTGTGCATGAAAACAATACATTGAAACCCAATATTGTATAAAATTAATATGCACTAATAAAATGCACTAATGATAATAAAAAAGAGTGAATCAGATTCAGAATTATGGTGCTTCCAGAGAGACAGAGATAGAAACTTCAAGACAGCAGGTAGCTATCTTTTATTCTGGATTTTTTCAGGTTCTGATTGTTGTCCCTTGTAATGTCCACCTGTATGTCTTATTCTTTGATTTTTCTGACTCTTTTAAATAAATTATCCTTCATTTATTTTTAAGTTGTTGTTCTTTTAAGTGACTGTAAAAAGCCAAAGCCAATTTCTCTTCAATATTATTTTTCATCTGCTAGAGAAGTCTTGTTTTAGACCTTTGTATGGAAATGACATTATTGTTTCATTAATGTGTCTGCTTTTTGTCTCAGATTATGGAAGCATCTCCAGGATACAAAGAACTTTTGTATGTTAGGAATGATTGTGGAATTTTATTGAATATCTTTTTGTTATTTATAGAGGTGGTTATATGGATTTTTTTGGCTTCAACTTATTTTCGTGGTAAGTTACACTAACAGGATTATTGCTCTTTACTAGCTGCACTGAAGCTTACTTGCTTATGGTATATTATTCTTCTAATGCACTGTGTTATATTATCTTAATTTACTACTGTCCTGTTTATAACTTGTGCATTTGTTTCATTAGTTTATATTTCTTTTTTCTTTATCTTATTTTGGTATCCCGAGTATGCAATCCTTATAACTTGGATTAGAAATTGTTCATCTTTTTCTATATTCTGTGATAGTTTATTTATACCTTCTTCAGAACATTGGTAGAACCATCTTTAAAATCCAGCTGGATATTTCTTTGAACACTTTTTCAGTTTTTTTCCTGTAAGGGTTATTTTCCACGTAGGTCCCTATTTCTTTCTGAGTTTCCACTGATTATTAAATTTTCTAGTAACATCCTATTTCACCCAGGTTTTTTATTTTTATTTTTATTTTTTGTTTTGGTACTGGGGATTGAACTCAGGACCTTACACTTGCCAGGCAGGCTTGGTGCCACCCAACTTTTAAAATACATTAATATTGAGTTTTAATACAGTAGTCTCTTCCATGTAATATTGCCATAGGTCACCTAATATTACATATTTATGGTTTTTTTTCTTTCTTTTCCATGCACACATTTGCCAGGGCTCTATCTTTTTGTTGGACTTTTAGAAACAAGAAATTTGGCTTTACCCATCATTTCTTTTCTTTTCTTTTTTTTTTTTTTGGTACTGGGGATCGAACTCGGGTCCTTGCGCTTGTGCAGCAGGCGGCAAAACCACTGAGCTAAATCCCTGGCCCTTTACCCATCATTCCTATTTTTTGTTTGCTTAAAAAAATTTTTTTTGCTTTTATCTCTACTAATCCATTCTATTTCATTTCTATTTATTTCATTGTTTTCTTACTTTTGAATTAAAATTTGTTTAATTCCATAATTTCCAATTTTGGGGGGAGGTGCTTTTCTAGATTTCAACATGAATATGAAGATAAATCCTTTCTTCATAGACTTAGAAATATTATTTCCAAATTCCAAATATGGCACTGTATTATGTTATTCTATTCAAAGACTCAATCTGAGTGAATCCACATTAAAATATGGGTTGAGGGGCTGGGAATGTAGCTCAACGGTGCCGCACCTGCCTGGCAAACGCAAAGCCCTGAGTTCAGTTCCCGGTACCAAAAAAAAAAATGGGTTAGGTATATGAGAGAGAAAAGGAGACTGTGGTACATCTTATAAATTAGAAATATATCTTTCTACGAAAAATTGAGAAATGTGGATGATTACTATGCTTCTCTTCTTTTATTTCTACTTGAGCCTCAGATTCAAATTCCATTTTCTAAAACTGCTAATTCAAAAAAAGTGTGTGCCCCAAGGAAGAGCTTTAAAAATAAAACAAAATCTCATCCCACTATTTCAAAACTTTCTTCTTAAAACTATTTGACAACCCCCATTCCTTTTTGGCCAATCAGTTCTCTGAGTTCCACCAACTTGGTTCTGAAACATTTTAATTTTTTTTATAACGTGGAAAAATGATTCATTTTAATGGAAGAGAGCTTGTTCAGAATTTCCGAAATGAAATTGGAGCTTAGACAAAGAAAGCTTCAGACAGAAAGGCTAATTTTTCATAAGCGACTGAAAACAGGGGCTGTCAAAATGATCTGTCCGTGACCTTGGCATTTGTGGTTCCTACCACAGAACTGAATGACCATTCATTGTTGTTCTGTGACTCAGCTCTTGTCCATGAATACTTGCATAGACCCAAGTCACACAGCAGGGCAGTTCTTCACTAGTTTAAATTGTTTATGGTTCCCTTTGTTGCTCTAAGTCACAATTTAAACATTCCTCTATGTGCATTTGTTGATATCCTATTCAGAGTTAACACTGGGGCTTTTGAGAAATTATGCACTATTTATTACACCATGCGATGAGCTTTATTACACTGTGGTGGAGGATGGATGGGGATGGGCCAGTGTCCTTCTGTTCTGAGGACATGGGCAAAGGACCTAGAGTGATTGTGGGAATCTGGAGGAAAAGAATTTATTTCTCTAAGAATGGAATGAAAAATGTGAAACAGGTGCCCCGGTTTTGGGGAGATGATTCAGGAGCAAAGAGGCTGGGGTCAGGAGTTAGACAGGGGCGTGAGGTGACTTGTGAATGCTGAAGAAGAATTAGACCAGTGAGGAAAATGGTAATTGTGTGCCAAGTGGGAGGCGTAGCAGGAGTGAGGTTAGGAGAGTAGGAAGCAGCTTGATGTGTGAGGAGGAGATGCAGGCCATGCCAAGGCAGGTGTGGGCAGGAGATAGACCGCAGTCAAGCAGGGCCTTGTGTGCCATACCAAGGAGGGCGTTGCGGGTGTCCCCGAGGGGTGGCATGGTCACATTGGAATTGGGATGCGGAAAGGTGTGGAATCAGGGAGGTCAGTCAGGAGGCCCTTGCAGTTGTCCAGCTGATAATGATGTCACTGGCATTAAGGGATCTGCCATGGGAGTAATGAAAAGTGGAAACATTTTGTGATTTTAGAGGCCAAAATGTACTATTCTTGGCCATTGTTTGGATATGGAACCTGAAGGAATAGAATAATTTTAGTTTCTGGCTTCACCAGCAAGGTAGATGGTGATGCCTTTGTCAAGCCAGATCAGCGAAGCAGAGATCGCCTGCCAGATGCTAGCTGAGTGTATATATGTGGGGAGATATGAGCAAGCAGGAAGGCTTGAGATCCCTGCTTCGAAATGGCAGGCTTGCCAGAGATGAGCCGACAGTGCTTGGGTCAGCTGAGTGTGGGGA
Organism: Heterocephalus glaber; assembly: GCF_053883595.1. Lineage (NCBI taxonomy): Eukaryota > Metazoa > Chordata > Mammalia > Rodentia > Bathyergidae > Heterocephalus > Heterocephalus glaber. The sequence continues at coordinate 10,701,806 of NW_028258315.1, forward strand.
CCGTGAATGGCACAGTCTGCATGATTGTATGACCTCCCACCCCCTGCTTGTGAAGGAGCAAGGTGGATGCTAACTGAAGCCCATGCTTGGGCAGATGTCCCTCGGAGCGAGAGCAGGATGCACTTAGATGCAAAACTGTTCCATCCAACAGTAGTCAAGGGACAGAAGCAACCCAAATGTCTACCAGTGAATGGGTGGATAAACAAAATATGGCCCATCCTCACAGGGCAATATTATTCGGCCTTGAAAAAGAAGGAACTTGTGACACAGGTTATGACATGGATGACACTTGAGGACACTATGCTAAGTGACGCACACTAATCACAATAGGAAAAATACAATCAGGTACCTAAGAGTAGTCAAATTCATAGAAACAGAGTAGAGTGGTGTTTGTCAGAGGCTGGTAAGGGACAGTGCGCATTCTGAGAGGTGAATATACTAGAAGGTGGCTGGAAGATGACTTTGGTTTGGGAGGTGAAAGCTGCTGAGCTCTGGGTGGCAGTAAGAATCTGACCCTGAGAATTTAGGAGGATACTGTCAGGGCAGGAGGATGGCTGGTGCAGAGGAGGGGAGGAATGAGAAACAGTACTGCAGATGCTCTCAAGTGGTTGGAGCATGCATGGGAGACAGCAGGGGCAAGGTGTGAGCCAGGCTGAGGCCAGTGGAATCGCTAAAGGCTGTGGAGGTCAGGTTCAATTCAAAGGGCAAAGAAGAGTGGCAGGCACTGAGTGGGCGAGTGGCAGGATGTGATTTACACATTGGACAGCGTATCCTGATTGCTGTTTGGCAATTGTGTTCTACATGGGCAAGTGTGGATGCAGGGAGGCTGGCTAATGTCTCGGAGTACAAAGTCTCAGTTTGGATTAGGCTGAGGGCATGGGACTGGGTAAGATCTCTCCTCTCCCTGGGAAAAAGAAAAGGGAATGGAGCCAAGTTCTGGGCTCTCCAACAACCACAATGGCAGCTCAGGAGAGCCTAGCTTTTCTTTCTTTTAATTGCCACATAACAATTGTACATATTTATGGGGAACAGTGAGATAATTCAGTATGTGAATGGTTTGTGTAATGAGCAAATCAAGGCAATTAGCATTTTCCCTTCTTTAAACATTGATCATGTGTTAGGAACCCTCAAATTCTTCTCTTCTAACTTGTTGTGAACTACAGTCCCCCTACCACGCTAGAACTCATTCTTCCTACTTAACTGTGTTTGAGGTTTCTTACTCCATTTCTCTCTATCCTCTTTTCTAGCCTCTAGTGTCCACTATTCTACTCTCTTCTCCCATGAGATCAGTGTTTTTTTAGATTCCACAAATGAGTGAGACTGTGCAGTACTTGTGTTTCTGTGCCTGCCTTATCTCACTTAATGTAGTGTCTTCCAGTGTCATTTATATTGCTGCAAATGACAGGATTTCATTCTTTCTTAGGACTGCATTATATTCCATTGTGCTTACATAACACCCTTTGCATCATTGTTTTCACCATTGGCGGACACCTGGTTTGATGTCATATTTTTGCTCTTGTGAACAGTAGAGCTTAGCTTTTCTAGGTTCTGAGATCTGAGAGAAATTTCTCAAGTGGTTTTTTTATGAAGGGACATGCATGTATAGAAGAACACTTTTTTAAAAAAATGTCACTACTTTCTCCCTCTTTCTCTACTTCCCTTCCCTCAATCCCTCCTTTACCTGCTGGGTCAGACATGGAAAGATTACATGTATATCAAAACATCATATAGTACTCCGGAAATACATACAATTGGTATTTGTAGTTGTACCTCAACTAAGCTGAGAGGAAAAACCACTGAGGAAAGGTCAAGACTAGGAAGAATGGTCAAATTAATTGAAGAAGGTAGGTAGGGATGTTCTTGAAAATTCAGAGGCAGAGAGCATAAGAACTGAGTAAACTTGGACTGAACAACAGGGTTTGTCACTGAGCAGGCCAAGTTCCAATTTGATGGGCAGAGAATCAGTGATGCCTGCATATTTGGGGAGGAAGGATGAAAATACAACGGATATGCTTTTTTACACCAGAACCCCAGGAAAATATTCTCAGTTAAAAAACTACCGCTGCATTCCACCACATCCTGATTTGTAAACATAATTTTCTCTGTTCTGTCATTTCCTCTTCACATCTCCTTCCTCATACATAATGCAACTGGCCTATGTGACCAAATCTCTTATACCATTATTTTTTTAACTAAACGGTCAGTAACATAGTTGGTTGACAACAAAAGGGAATGAATTCTAGGGAGATTCCCTTTGAAATCAAGTGTCTTATTATGTAGATGAACTTCTTGTTGAAAGTAATAATATGTAAGAGTTCGTCACTGTGTCAGCAACAGTCAAGCTGTTTCTTATGACATGTCTATCAAAGGCAGAGCCTTGATGTGTCAGAGTAAGAGCAATTCTGTGAGCTACTGAGGCCAATTCAGTGGGTTCCAGGTGCATGACTCTCTGGAGGCTGGCATGATCAGGATAAAGCTTAGCATAGCTAGAGACAAAGATGGGCTGAAGATCTTTGACAAAAACTCTGTGAACATTCATCACCACCTGCATGATGTGGTCACCTTGACCTGTCGTCCACATGGATGCATTTGGTGCTCTTCTTCCTGGAACCTGGGGGACAATCAGGAAGTTTCCTGAGGAGCCCTGCACCACATCCTGAGATGGTTGAAGACAGTGCTTGCTTAGGCCCTGCCAGCTTAAGGGGTTTCCTGAGCAGAAGACTTCAGGAGATTTGCAAAAGCACTCGTAGTTGCCCCAACTCTGCTCTCTTCCAGAAATTATAGGGGAGTCCAAAGATAGGAAATTTCAACCTATGCTTTATGTAATAAGACATTCTCCTGTGAAGTTTGACTTAAGATATTGGTGTAAGAACACTGTTTATAATTTTCTAGTTGCTTTGCATCCTACTCAGAATTCGTATAGGTAAGATCGAATTGTTGTTTTTACTTTTCATTTATAAATAATTCCAAAATTTCAGGAAAGCTGTAAGAATAAGAACAGCACGCACCTTTTACTGAGAGTCACTTACTGTAACTCATGTAAAATGGTTTTTCTGAGACACATAGGCTTGGATCATGGCCTCTTACCCTAGAATACGCCAGGGCATATATGCTAAGAATAGGAGTAATCTCTCACAGAACCACGGAGTATTTACCAATTTGGGTGCATTGAAAATTGATTTAATTCCCTTAATTTACCATCTGTATTTCCATCTTGACGGGTGACCCAGTGATGCCCTTTATTATTTCCTCCAGAATGGTATCCAGGCCAGGGCCAGGTATTTGTAAAGCGTTGTCAGGTCTCCCCGGTCTGCTTCAATCAGAAACATTTCTGCAACCTTCCATTATCTTTTCTAACAATGACACTTTTGCAGAATGTTTTCCCTTGCTTTTAAAACATAGAACAAGCATTCTTTATTTTGTGTTTGTGCGCTATTTCCTTATGACTGAGTGAGGAAGTGAAAAATTATGGAAGTAGGTGGCATTGTGACTGTCTGTGGGTCTCATTTTGAAGGCCAGCCATGCCTTTGTAGTTCTCATTAGTGGGCCCAGTTTTGACCACCCTGCTTGCCTGAGGGGTTGACTGATTTCCCCAAGGTGTGGTTACTAATTTTCCCTTGGAACTCATCAGCCATCTGCCTGCCTGGGGAAGACTAAAGTACAGGTTCTGCTGGGCAGAGGCACTGGTTAGTTCCAGGAAGCAATGGGGGATGGGGAGGTAAGCAGAGCCTGGTGCTGAAAGAAAGATTCTGAGATGATGTCCCAAATTTAATTAGGAAGATGGAGGATGGGCGGAGAAAGAGATTAGGCAAGATAGTCAGTTAACAGCCGCAAGGAAAAATAGCAAAAGACTGCCTCCATTCCTCAATGTGTCTAGAAACACTGGATTTAAATCCTATCAGGCTTCTATACTCTGTTTCCATATAAAGTTTCTGGATTTTTTGCATTTTGTTTTATGTTGCAATGTTGGAAACTGAACCCAGGGCCTCATGCATGTAGGCAAGTGCTCTGTCACTGAGCTACACACCCCAGCCATTTCCAGACAATTAACCCCAAACAGAAGCAGCAAGTACTTCTCCTTATGGACTGGCCTCCTTTCCCAAAGCTAGCCTACCTCTCATTATCCATTTATCAATAGCTAATACAGGTTCAATGTGAACCTCCTCTAAACGTTCATTATGAAATACTCTTAGCTCAAGGTTCTGGTGAACATTTTCCAACCAGTCTATCTTGCTTGTTGAAAGTTGCTGAAACTTGTCCCAGGACCTGGTCCTTTTCTGACTAGCATCTGTAAAGGCTTGTGCTTTGGTAGTATGGGGAGATGTGCTCCTCCACCTGCAGCTGGACATCCTGCATACCCTCTAATTTAAAGGCTCACTGAGGTCTTGAGAGTCACCTTGGTCAGGCTTAGTCATTGCTCCAGGGAGAGCATTTGGGGCTTGGATATTTCCAGACTTGGATGAGTTCAGTTTGCATCTATAAAAGTACAGTGGTGCCTTGGTTCACGAACTTAATTCTTTCCATGTCTCTGATCATAGAATTCATTCCACAAGTCTGGTTACAACCAGTATGTATGTATATGCTTGAATTCAGTTGCACCTAGACAGGGAACAAATTCTGTGATCAGACTCATGGAAAGAATTAAGTTCATGAACTGAGGCACCGCTGTATAAAGTGGCAGAGGTAGAAAGAAAAAGAATGTAGCCCAAACTCTTGCAGTTCTCTTTGAGGGTCAAATATAGTAAAACATGTCTGAGCCCAGAATTTAGCAAAGGACATTCGTTCCCTGTGGGGAGACTAACAGTGGCTGGCTCCACACCCAAGGCTGGGAGAAGGAGAGATTGATGGAGAGTGGGAGAAATAGGCATTGGCAGAACTTGTTCCCCAAGCATCGAAGTGAGGGATGGTACACAGAAAAGGAAATCAGCTTTGACACGAAGTCCTCTGGCCCCAGCTCTGTATACTGCAAAACAGCTGGACTTTGCATAAGAAAAAGCAGAGGCCATACTTCGTTATACACTCAGTGAACATTTGAGCTCTTACACATGGTCAGTCCCATGTGATCAAAGACAATAGGGTGCAAAGAAAGGATAGGAAATCATTTAGCTAGAAAACATTAGAGACCAAATGTTCACGCTGTACTTCTTGGCAGTAAGGTAAAAAAAAGGAAAAGAAGATCAGTTAGTTACAAAAGTCTTATTTCCATGAAAAAAGCTTATTAATTACTTAGGAAAAACAAAACTAAAGCTTTTCTTCTAGTTAATCTCTTGTCAATTTTCTTTGTGAGTATTTTACCTGTTGGCACTATGGTACAAAAGTCTGTGAATGCTGTAATACGTGGCAGATCTGAGTATCAGGATGGGGAAGTAGCAAGTGTCAGGTGTCATAGAGAGACTGCCTGGGTTCATTGACATTAGAGTTACCCAGAATTATGAACTCTAAATCTGGGGACACGGTTTGATCTGAGGACACCAACTTTGCCAAGGAGTGTACTAGGTCTGTTGGGAGCTATAAAACCTGGAATCCAACCTCAGCAACTTAAGCAGAAAAAATCACATAATGATCCCACATCAAAAGGCACTAAATGATGGAAAATTACTTACATATAAAAGGAAACAATATAACAATAACTATGGACATTATATCCTGTTCTTTGAAGGCATTTTAGTTTTTATCTATTAAGGATGCTTAAGTCCTTTTTGCTTTAAGGTGTTCCTCCAGTGTGAGACTGGTGAGAGGTGGCAAGAGTGTAGATTCATTCATTTGGTTAGTCAGTAAACATGAACTGAGCTCCTTGTGTGAGCCAGGCCATGAGATAGAGATGAACTTATAGTCCAAGATATCCTGTTTATAAAATGTATAACAGAATAGCGAGATGTGCAGGTCAGAAATAATAATATCACTATGTGTTTGTCAAGCACTTAATTATTTTAAAACTTTGTTTTCACAGAATTCAGCTAGTGTGCTAGTCAGCTTTCTGATGGTGGGATGAAATACTTGATATATGCAACTTTAATGAGAAAATATTTATTTTGGCTCATGGTTTCAGAGGCTCAGTCCATGGTCAGCTGGCTCCAAGGCAAAAACATCATAGCAGAATGGCCTGGTAGAGAAAAGCTACTAGCACTATGGCAACCAGGAAGCAGAGAGCAGGAGGAGACAGAAGAAGAGATGTACCCTCGAAAGGCAAGCCCCCAGTGACCCACCTCTTCCAACCTGGCCCCACCTCTTAACAGTATATTCAGCTAAGAACTCCTCAATGGATTAATCCACTGATGAGTTTAGTGCCTCTGTGACTCAATCACTTTTCGAAACCCCTACTGTGAACACCTGACCCTTTTGGGACGCATATTAGATCAAACCATGAGTCAGGTCTTAGCATCCTTATTTCTCAGGCAGATTGGTGGTAGATATCAGTTATCAAAGCCACATTGTCCTGGGAGGTAGCCTGCTGAAGGACCCTGAGTGAACGTGAGTAAAATGCTGGTTACTAAGGCAAGAGCTTCAAAACATCCTAGGTGATACTCAGAGGCCTTGTTACTAGGGTAACAGGTGATGGCCATTTGCACTGGCAAGGCAATAAAAGACTGTTGATGGGAGGGCCCCTCCTGCAAGGGCAGCCACTGGGAATGAGTAAAGGCCCACAAGTTCACTGTCTTTGCAAAGAACAGAGGACATGATACTTTTTTTTCTAGATGTTTCCTCTGCAGCACCTGTCCTTACAAGTCCCCTTTCTCAGTGTTCCTGACAGATCTTTCGTTTTCTTGTTTATTGATTTTCCCTTTGCAAACACAGTTGGGGGATCCATTATTCAACTAAGACTTCTTTTGTCAAATCTTAAGCCCTTTCTGGTGATGCAAGGCCTGATCAGAAAATATGGTGCACTTTAAAATAAAAAAGTATTACAGTAAAAGAGACATTGCCATTATTCCCCTTGAAATACTTCCCCCTTGCTTCAAACACACTTTTCCCATCATTCTTGCCACTTTCTGAAGCAGTTCTGGAATTGCTCTTTCATGAATATCATTGAGAGATATGATAAAAAATACAGTGAATGCTGCTGCTGAGTGCCATTTAGTGGAAGACTTATAAAAACATTATGGTGTGTCCTCTTCCACCTTATTCACCATCTGGCTCTGTGTAATTTCTAACTATTTCCCAAAGTCAAAATGACCATGAGAGATAAATGTTTTTAACTGATTCAGGACATCAAAGAAGCCGTAACAGTGCAACTAAAGATACTTATGAAAGAGGACTTACAGAACTGCTCCAGAAAATGGGGAGAATGATGGGATAAATGTTTAAAGGAAGAGGGGCTGTTTTAAGGGGGAATAATGGCAATGTGTCTTCTACAGCCCAAATTTTAAAAATTAAACATTCATTGCACTTTCTGATCATATTGGGAAGATGGAAATAGTTGCCTGAAGTCAAGGACAACCTTAACTCAGTTGTCTATTTACACTTTTACATGCTCCTAAATACACCCACACCAGTCCTTTGGCATGGCTTTTCAATGCTCTGCAGGACTCTGAAATCAGGTGCTTCTCTGGCCAGTGTTTAAACATTTGTAACTATTGTTCTTAGAGCCGTCAACCTGTTTAACAGAGATTTAAGTCACAAGGTGCCCAGATGGTTCTGAAGAAACCTTGTTATAACGCCCAGTCCTGAAACTGCTTTTGGAGGATGACTATTGGCAGAGGGAGATGTGTGTTTGGTGTCTGCTGGATCCTGAATGCTAAGCAGGCCGGAGGAAATTAGGGGTATGTTTTCATTTAACATCATTCTTTGCTGACTCGTCTTCCAGGAAAATGGTCCATGAGGAGACAAAATAAGGTACCCTTTCTGTTAACCCGGTTTTCTTTAATTATAGTAGTTGGGAGATGCCTTAAATCATGCTTTAAGCTATGGAGGTGGTTTTTTTTTACCTCCTACGGTGCAGAGGAATTTGTTTTGGAAAAGTAGTAATAGGAAACTCAGAGATAAAAGTCAGTGTACAGAATTTTCTTTTAGTTGCCTTTCTTAGAGGTTTATTCCCTCCATACTTGTTTCTACTCATTAAAACCTTTTCAAGGTTGTTTTTTGTCTCTTTTTAATTACCACAGAGTAAGCATGTGTCTATGTGTTATGACCAGGGAGGAAGGGGGCTTAACTAGGTCTTCTCTTGTGTGAGTTGGGGTTTCTTGCTCAGTATTTTCCCCCCTTCTTGCTCTTTGTCTAGCCCCAGGCTCAGTGCCTGGGTGGTAGAATGGGTCAGGAAAGACTGAGCAGCAGGCCGGTTCCACAGAAATGTAGGTGCCTCACCGGTGGATTCACAGGCGTGCAGACAACCAGGCCTGAAGCCTTCCCCTGCTCACCTGCATCCTGCACCACATGTGGTTCATCCCAACTCCGGTGGATGTTCCTCTCCCACATCCCCAGAACCTACCCTCTCCCGCCACTGTCACCTCTCCCTTCCAATCCCAGATCCCACCACTGCTCCGCGAATAGATTCAGGCCTCTGGGCTGAGCTCCACGAGGTCCCTCCTTACCAACACAAGTTTGACCTCACCGCACCCTTGTTTAAAACCTTTCACTTGGTCTTAGGATAAACTCCAGTTCTCAGTATGGCTTCTGGGGTTGGCACATCCTGGCGCCTGTAGCCAGCCTCATCCTGCCCCCTTCTCCCTGTCCCTGCTAAGCTCCCAGCACACTGGCCACTTCCACGCCCTGAAATAGTGCGTCTGGCCTTGGCCCCATTCCCCCCTTTTGCTTGGCATGTCCTTTCCTCTCTTTGCCTAAGAAAGTGTGCATTCATCAGATCTGATCCAGCATCTTCTCCTGACAGAAGCTCTCCCTGCCACCCATAGTAGGTTAGGTCACCCTAGTATTGCCTTACCAGGCTACGGAGCTTTACTTCCTAGCCTTCCACAGAGTTGTAAATTTCCTTATATTTTTAAATTTTAAAAACCAATTTTTTTTCACTTGCCAGATTGTGAATTCCACAAAACAAGCAAATATTAGATTTTTTTCTTTGGTCACTATTTACCTTCAGTGCCAGCAACATGGCGGATATCAATAAATACTTACAGAGCAAAGGAATGACTGAACTGGAAGTTGCACTAATAATAAGCAAGCTTGGAGGAAAGACTAATGAAATCTGTCTAAAAAGTACCACTAGGGGCTTTAGCTCAGTGGTGCTGCTGCCTGCCTCGAAAGCGCAAGGTCCCAAGTTCGATCCCCAGTACCAAAAAAAAGTACCACTGACCAGGTGTATAATCTGCACTCTGCCTTTCCTGCCTGGATTTTGAGTATCAGATTAATGTGAGTGAACAGGAAAAAAGAGAAAAGCCTTACGACAGTCAGGAGAGGTCAAGTGCTGCAGAGGAGGCCGTTCTGGAGAGTTCCTGGATGATGTACTAGAGAAGGGAAGAGGCACTGGAGCTGACATGGTGGGCTCGAAATCCACACTGTGGACTTCATCATGCTGACTCTTAAGAATGACAGCACGTAGGTGATGCAGTTGGTGGACGTGAGGAATGTTACCAGGAACGGGGCTGTACTTGCTGTAAGGATGATGCACCCCCACGAGGATTTCTTCAGGGTCCCAGGGACCTGATGCAGAGATCCTGGGCAGAGATCTCTTTGAGGTCTCCATGTAGGGAAGAGTCAGCTTGCATTCATTTTAGGGAGACTCGTGAGTCACGTAACTGATCTCATTTGCTTTATTTCATTGACTGCCCAGAGAGCTGGAAGCCAAGGTTATGGGCAGTCTGACGTGTGTTTCACTGACTCCGTGCTAATTACTTTGTCAGGTCTTTCTCGCCTCTTCTCTCCCTGTTTCTCCTCCTCTCCCCTCTACTCCTTCCTATCCCTTTCAACCTCTCTGTTCTCTCGCTTCTTCCTTTCATCCCCCAGTAGTCTTCCTTGTCTTTATTACCGCCTTTTCTCATCCAGCCCCCTCCTCCTTCTCTCTGTCTTTTCTCTTCTTTCAAAGGATGTAGTGTTGTGTCCAGTGCTGTTTCACTGGCCCTTCCGATACCTGCTATGCCTCTTTTGGGTTAAGCCAGTCTCTGCAGTCCCAGGATTGGGTGTGGTAGTTCTAGCTCCCCCGATCACTCCACTGCCCAGCTCTGCTTCGGCTCTGCCTATTTCTGGCCACCAGGCTTCGTTCGACAGCCTTCACAGCTTCTCACCTCCACCTCGTAGCCCCTTCCTTTAGGAGCCTTCTTTTCAGACCTGTCTTCTGCATGTGGCTCTTTCTAACCAGCCCTAGTCACTTTGATTTTTCTCACACCCTATTCAAGCCTTTGCCTGTAGTGTTCAGGTAGACATTTGTCTATACTCTGCCTTAAATTGTTTAAAGGCCATGTTCATTTTTGTTTCAAACAAAGAAAGCCAGGGACCAGGTATGGCCTTTCTTTTCTATCCCTTTGGTGCCTGCACATAGCTGGCTGTGAGGTGTGGCTTTTCTGGCCAGGACAGCTGGGGCCTGATTGTCAGGCAGGGCAGATTTACCTGATCTGGTCTTCCAGGCAGGACCGTTTCAGTGAATACATGAGTCCTTGTTGTTTATATTCTCTGTTGAATAACAGCATCGCTTTTGTCATAATTCCTCCCCCCCCCAAAAAAAAACCAACACAACAAACCCAAGTATAATGCAGATGTGATTTATGGGGTATCATCTTCACCTTAGACAAACTTTTACTGACAAGGGATTGGGGAAACCATATTTGTCTTCAGGGTGGGTCACAAAAGAGCTCAGTATTGACTGGAAAACTATAGCCTATTACAGATTTAGAAAGCTGAACTTTCCAGCTGGATTTTTTTTCCATGGGCCTTCCAAGGTTTCTATGCGTTGATGATAATATTGAGCTGAAAACAATGGAGCATTAAAGTTAGTTGGGAAATGCTTTACCTCTTTTTAAAATAAACTTTATTCAGATAAAGCTTAAATACAAGAAAATGCATCTATTTTGAGCATATATTATGACAAGATTTGACAAATTTATGCATTCACATAGCCACTAACTACACTTGATTAATTAAATTCAAATGAACTACAATGAAGAGCAGTTCTTGAGTTTCAGTAGTCATGTTTCAGATGTTTGATAACTGGTATGATGATTGTATACCCTACTGCACAGTGCAAGTATAAGGCATTTCCACCATTGCCAAGATTCTGCAGTGTTGGGCAGCACTGGTATTAAACACGTCCATCACATGAAGTTCTTTGTGCTCTTTCTCAGGAAACCCTCAACCCCTTCTCTGACCTCTGGAAATCGTGGATTGGAATTGTCACTATGAACTAGATTTGTGTCTTCTAGAACATATGTACTCTTTATCTGCCTGCTGTTGCTCAGCATAGCTGCTGAGGCAGACTTACGTGTCTGTTTCATGTGTCATTAGCTCACACTTCTCCACTCCTGAATAGTTTTCCATAGTATGGATGGATACACCAGGATTTATGTATCCACTCACTTGTTGATGACATTTGGACTTTTTCCATTTTAGTTTGATTGTAAATAAAGTAGTTAGATTTTTATGTAGATGTATGTTTTCATTTTTCTTGAGTAAATATCTACAGTTGGAATTACTAGGTTATATACAAAGTATTTGGATTATAAGGCTATTTCTGAAATGCTTGCATCATTTTATATTGCCAGTAGCAATGTAGGAGACTTCTATTCTTGCCAATTATTGCTTATTTGTAAAATTTTTTTGTTTTAGTAATTACTGGGGGAAACTATCGAAGTCTCCACCTGTCATTACAGATTTTCCATTTTTCCTTTCAGTTATTTATGTTCATTTTTGATCCATATAGTTTTAGACTTATATTCATGTACATTTAGGAATGCTTTGTCTCCTTTATGAATTGATGGTGTAATTGTGCAGTGCACCTCTTTGCCCCTATTCTGAATTCAATGTGGTCTATATGGCTACTTCAGCTTTTTTGGGAGGGGGATTTGAGACAGGCTTTCACCATGTAGTTCAGCCTGGATTTGAATTCACCATATAGCCCAAGGTGGCCACAAACTCATGGTGATCCTCCCGCCTCAGCCTCTTGAAGTGCTGGGATTACAGGCATCTGCCACCATGCCTGACTCACTTCAGCTTTTTTTTTTTTTTTAATAATTAGAATGTGCATTGTCTATGTATTTCTAGCACTTTGCTTTAAACTTATATGAATTTTCATTTAATTGGGTATCTTTTAAATAACATATGCTTTACTCTTGTCTTCCAGTCTGAGAATCTGACTTTTAATGGCAGTATTTAGACCATTTACTTTAAAAAGTGATAATGATGAAGAAAAACTACACATATTTGAAGCATACAACTTGAGTTTGAACATGCAACATCTTTAAATCCATCATCACCATCTGAATGGTATATTTCCATTTATATACATCTTTGGCTGTTTTTAGCTTTTGCTACTGAGCTGTAATAAATATTCTTATGTGAGTCTTTGTATGAATGTAGGCTTTTATTTCCCTTGGGTAAATACCTAGAAGGTAGGTCATGTAATAGGCATAGATTTAGTTTTTTAAGAAATTGCCAATCTGTTTTCCAAAGCATTTGTGCAATTTTACATTCTCATCAGCAGTGCATGATACACTTGATCTTAGCCAAAAGGCCGAGAAGCGATCATCAGCAGTGTATGAGAGCTCCTTAGAAGAGTAACATTTTAAAATTTTGATGAGTTTCAATTTAACAATTTATTTATGAGCTGTTTTCTTGTGCTCCATTTATAGAACTTTTGTCTATTTAAAATCACAAAGGCTTCTATATTTTCTTTTAGAAGCTTTAGAGCTTTTAAGTTTAACATGTAGCTCTATGATCTATTTAATTTTTTTTGTATTGGATGTAATGTACTCGTTTTTTTCCCCATAGAGATCTAATTGCTCTAGCACCATTTTTTTTCACACACAATCATTTCCCCACTGAAGCACCTTGAGATTTTTGTCAAAAATCATTTAATGCTTATATGTGCAGGCAGAATTACACAAGATATATTCAAATACTTTATCTATAAATCTCAGTGGGATTCTTGAAAGAATGGGCCAGATATTAAAAGTAATAATTTACATAATTATGAATCTTTTTTCTTCAAGTAAGAGTTTGCTTTCAATTATCTCTTTATGCCTATTTCAGAATGAATAGAGCAGTTCCTTTTGATTCTATAATTACATGAATGGTAAAATCCATGTAACAAAACCAGAAATCATCCTACCCATTATTAAATATATAAGATTTCTGACAAAGAGAAGTCTTGCCTCAGATATTTAAATTCTGTAATGTCCCCAGGTTATAGAATTTTCTTCAAATCCAAAGGCACACTGAGGTCTCACACACACACACACACACACACACACACACACACACGCACGCACGCACGCACGCACATCAATGAAAAATTCAGATCTATAGCACTGATAAAATGATCATAATGTAACTTTTTATATTAGGAGTGCCAAAATAAGCCAATATATAATTATACAACAAAGACAGAATATGGAAAAGAAAACCCAGTGACTATAAAAACAGATCTAAAAATTTAATGATTTACAAATAGCCTCTACATACAAGATGGCAAATAAAGTGATACAGATTGAACATTCTGCTTTTGAAGATGTGAAATGTCACCACATAGCTTAGAATAAGTCTGTTATCTCCTAAGAAATATACATATCATGCGATGACATCCACAAGGGCAGACTTTTAATGTCTTCAAGTGTTATTGGTGCTCAGCAATTCCCTTCCTCCACACGCATTTATTTGTCACATAACAATACACTTTTCAATCTTCTTTTAGTAGTGTAGAACTTTGAGAATGATAATAGCAGTTGATTTGAAAAGCACCTTCTACCATTTCCACTTATTTCTTTACATCACCCAGAGGACATGCATTTTTCTCACATCCTTTCCTGGTCCAATGATTTGGTTGTTCAAAATTAGTAAGCTAATTTGGCCAAGGAATATACTACAAATAAAAACACGTTTCCAAAAAGACTAGAATACTGTGGTCTGAAAGACTACAGAAAACGTGGCTTCTTGGAAATATCGAACACGTTTACCTACCAGATGGGAAGGATTTCATCTGCCCATGATGACTCTGATGCTGGATGCACACCAGCAGCTGAGAGGGACAAATGCTGGGACTAGCTGTGAGGTGGAGGTGGGTCTTAGCCACAAGGACACTAGCCACACGGAGCTGTGAGATCAGAAGGAGCCTCTACAGCTGCTCTGAGAAGCAGGTCTCCATACGAGCTTCAAGGAGGGTGCAAGGCCAAGCAGAGACCAGGATACGGCCAGGTGGCTCTGAAAGTCAGTGACTAAGGACCTGGCCAGTTTCCCTCAGGTAATGGGACAGAAGTATGTAACCAAATGTGAAAAGTCAGAAAGGCCTCCACTTACCACTGGCAGACACTTGTTTGTTCCACTTGTTTTTGTGGAAATCGCACTCTGATGTGTTGTCATGAATACCTGCTACAAATAATTTCTTTTTACAACTCTGAAAACATCCTTTGGAAAACCTGATGGCTGAAGCACTCACAAATGCCTAAGATTAAATAGCTCTAGGGAAACAATTATTACCCTTTACTGTGGCTACCTCTCTGTGTTGAAATAGCCCAATCCCAACTGTAGAAATGGTCTCTTGATAAGTACATGTGTGTCTCCTGTTGGCAGCACCTAAACTATCTGGGCCTCAGTTAACATAGTTTCTGAAACTTGCTCTCCAAGAGAGCTTTTCAACCAGAAGTGGGTGGTTTGCCATGATGTGTTCTAGGTTGAAAGAGGCTTAAAACGAGAATAAGGCATACAATGTTTCACTATGTGGGAGGTGAACACTTGTAAATATACTGTCTTTCTCAGATGGGTGTATGCCGGGCTCAGTCTTCACTACTACAGGTACAGCAATATTACAACCAGCTGAAACATTTTCTAAACAGTATCAATTTTTTTAAAACTCCAAAATGCAGCATTAGGAGGTGCTTACTAAGGTGCTTCTTAATCCATGTTTCTTAAATGGAATGTATCAGACAAACATCTACAAAAACCCACAAACACACGGTCATCCACACACACGGACAAATTTCTGTAAAGCTTATGTCTTAGATACTTAGATGTATACATAAGAACCACACAGGGAAAAAGAAAAAGATTTCCCTCTACAGCTCCCTGAATTTCTGAAAGTTATCTAACTCATAAAATGTTAAAATATTTCATTTTCGTATAAAATATCTACAAAAATACATAACATTTACAAAAACCAGATAGTTTTTCCAGTTTTCCTTAAGAAGCCATTCATGCAGTCCCCCCTTCCTCCTCTTCTTCTCAGAATGTTGCCATCTCTAACAAAGAGCGCTTGAAGAGCTGAGCGTTCCTGGACAGGTCTGTCACCTGGTGGACCATCTCCTGCAGCGCGGTGGTGCTGGGGTAATGGAGGGCGGCCATCTTGGTCGCCATAACTATAGTCTTGAGCTGTTCACAGAGCTGATTGCTGGAGTTCATGACTTTGTTGCGAATGTCCTGTGCAGCCACCTGCCTTGTCAGTGTGTCTCCAATGAACACCAGTTTGTGTGCGCTGAGGATGACAAACTTGCTGTGGGCCACAAAGATCCGAGGAGGCTGGGCTGAGCTGACACAGCTGAAGAGTGCGTCGATGGCGTTGAGGAGAGATATGAAGTGGGTCTCACATTGGTCATAGTAGAAGCAGAGCAGCTGCCTGTCCTGGGCACCCACGGTGCTGTTTGTGGTTGGGAGGTTCTGAGAGGGCTTCCACTTGGAGATATCATTCTCCACAGGCTTTGTAATTTCTTGTTCTAACAGCTGGAACTGACTCAGCTAAAAGGAAGACAAAAGTAGATTTAATGAAGAGCAAGGCAGTGTGTTGTAACAGAAATGAACCTGGGCATGGAGTTAAAAGACACTGAGTTTAATCCCTAATATGTGTCAGATGCTTATTGGGTGTCAGGCCTTGGTTAAGCCACCTTGCTTCCTAAACTGCACAATGCAGATGTTGGGAAAGATGATCCCTCAGGAATCCCCCTATGCAGACCTTTTATAATTATACCTCTGGTCTGTTTTGCCTTCTGGCTGGAAGCAGCATAGGGTTTAGACCCCAGCCTTGTCATCTAGACCTTTCTGAAGAGTAAATGAGTTAATATTTACAAAGTGCTCAGAACAGTGTTGGCACTGTGTAAATGTTTATTGTTGGGAGCCATTCTACACAATTTTTGGGAAAAATCATTTTACAATTAAATTATGAATAGGCCTAGTCTTTTTGCCTGTGGGCAGACTATGACATGCTGAAACATAACTCCATTTTTGCCTCCAGTCACAGCTGAGACCTCAATGGTCCTGTGATGCTGTGATGCTCAAGGGCAAGATGACATCAGTTGAAGACATCCTGGTTCCTTGAGAACCCAGTAGTAGTAAGAGAAGGTTTCAACTAGGGAGGGGCAAATTCCTTATCAGCTTAACTCATCCCACCTACTGTTGTAAGAAAGTCTTTGCTCATTTTAGGGTCCAATCAACATAAACTTCTCATTGACCTAAGATCCTTATCAGCATAAGAACTTTATGGTCCTAGGATTGCCACCACCCTCTGAGACATCTGATACTTCCTCCATTATAAGATCCTTGTCAATGTAGGATTATCACTGCCCTCTGAGTCATCTGTTACTCCCTATGAATCTGAATAAATAGTGGCAAGCTCGGGGTGCCTTCGTCTTTGCTGCCCAGAGCAGCATTGATCAGGCCCAGAATCCACCCTCCTCTCTAAGTCTCTTTTCCTTCCTGTCTTTTATTCTTTAATTTACCTTGTGCTGTCATGGCTCACAGGAGACCAGGACTCACTGCAGGGGTTCTGGTAACACCCCCTTTCCCTGTTCCCTATAGTTTATTACAATGCTGAACAGTACCAAGGGAAGCCAAATGTTGTAATCTTTTAGTCAAATAAATCACCAACAGTTTGCTTCTTCTTAGAGAAAGCCATGACTCTCCAAAATGCTTAGACGAAATGACAATTCATGATGATTTCCTGTTTCTCCTACTCTATCTTCCAAGATGTGTAGATATGTTATTACCCAGTACCCAGGAAGGCTAATGCATACAGATACATTTGTTCTTAGAAAAGCTTTCACCTAAGGAAATCTGAATGCTAATTGTACATCATAATGGTTAGCCTCTCTCCCCAGCTGTTAAAAGAAAGGACCTATACAGAGTCATGTGTGTTAGCTTTCTTGCTTCTCTCTTCACTGTCCCCAACTGGAATATTATTTAAACTGCAATTATAATAATTTGTAGCTATTCTACCAAGACTCAGGAGAGACCTCTCTTTTGTAGGTAAGCATTATCTGTGATTTGATCTTCGGACTCAGTTAATCTCTTAGCCTGATGCAGGGCTGAGTCTGAGCAGGAAGAACCTCACTTGGGTTCTCCTGAGAGAAATGCACAGCCAGCCTGACTTTTCTATGAAATCTGCTTGCTTCTTAGGATTCACTGTGGTTTCAGCAAGTTCCCTAAAACCTTACTGTCCTACCTGGCCAAATGCCCATGCAAACACAAACAGGTCCAGGGTGACGTTCTAAGATATTTCATCATAATGAATTATGTTTCATATAGCTTATCTTTTGTGAATATGTGCATCAGTGTATCCTCATTAGATGGGGGGATACTTTCCATTTTCTAGAGGAGTAACTGAAATTTGGGCAGGTTACATGACTTGCCTAAGGTGACATAATTGGTTGGTCAGAAAGCAAGGATTAAAGCTCAAGTTTCCAGAGACAGCAGGCCATTTCATGCTGTTACATGCCATTCCATTTTATTTCATCTTAAAAGGCTCGTAAATCTTCAATCCTTTTTCCTGTACTTTTATGCCCTTGTTCTAGCAATACTCATTATCTTCCCTGCTTATACTCAACTTTTGAATGAACATATCCTGCCCACAGTCCTTAGTAAATGTTATATTTTAAAGACACAATTTCCTACCCTCCCTCCCCTTAAACTGAACCACACACAGCCAAGAAACAGGCTTGTACTGCTGGCAAGAGACAGGGAGAAGTGTGTGTGTGTGTGTGTGTGTGTGTGTGAGATGAGGGGAGAGACAGAGAGAGAGAGAGAGAGAGAGAGAGAGAGAGAGAGAGAGAGAGAATCTGAGGAACCACAGCAGGGAGGGGGTTTTCAGCTGAGGACTCTGAGGTAAAATGTCTTCGTAGGAAGGGCCTTGAGTGACCTTTCACGGATCCTATGAAGTTAATGGGGAGCCAGATGAGCGGGTTGGTGAGGAAATATCAAAAATATGGGAGAATAAGGCAGATATAAATAGAGAGCAAGAGTAAGAGACGAGGGTGGGGAGAAGCAAAGGAAGCGTAAGGAGAGAATATGTACTCCTAGTTTTCTCCAAAGTAGGCTATAGTTTCATTTTTTTGTTCTTGAATTCCTTTACTATGGCCTCAGTATGAAGCTCATTTGCTTGGGTGAGCTTGAGTGGGTCTGGTGTCTTGAGATGAAAAGCTTTAACCCAAATAGTCCTAATATGTATTAACAGGCATAGCCTGAAAAAAAGTGTCATTTGGATATAATCCAGGTACATCCAGCTGGATTAGCAAGGCCATAAACCTTCTCTTTGTTCTTATACTCTATTACATGCCTTGGAGCTTATTTATGCCAGTGTGCTGCAGGGTGCAAATCATAATCTTTTGAAGCTACACTTTCCCTACTAAGTTGGAAGCCTTTGTACCACCAAAGAGTTTTTGTTCTAACTGAGCTTACCTGATGATGTTCCAGCTGCATCTTGCTCTGTTTGATGATATTCTCTTTTTCCAATAGCTCCTGCTGTTGCCTCTCAAACTCCTCTTTACCCTATTATTTTTCAACATAAAGAACACATTACATCATCCCCGTGAGTCACCTATGCTAACAATTTCCCTGTCAAATGCATACAATGCATACATACTCTTTCCTTGTCCTCAGTCTTGGCCACTTCCTGCATGCCCAAGTAGACCCTATGAATCCCACAAGGAAAACAGGGTTCTCAGCCAGATGTCCAGTGTCACTGTGGGAGCCAAGGCTAAAACCTAAAGCCCTTTCCACATGGGTCCTGTGCTCTCTCTCCACCTTACCATTTTCAGAGCTTCCTATGATCCCTTAAGAAGTACAATTTTTCATGGTTCTTTTGTCTGAAAGTATTAGTTAACCCATAACTTCCAAATATTTTTCAAACTGTGGTCTACATTGCATTTCTAGTTTCTTTGAATCACCTCTATCTCTCTGCCGCAAGTTAGTACTTCCCAATGTTAGGCTGGGTGAACTTACCCTTCCTCAGCACCAGGTGTGGCTGAGCAGACCCTGCTCTACTCTCTCACTCTCAGGGGTGCTGGCAGTTTAACAGTTTTCCATGTGATTAATGCATGGCTCTCAGCCAAACAAAAAGAATGGCAGAATAAAAGAATACACTCCAAATTCTAAATAATGAATCTTGGTAGAGTGCTTTAAAACCTCAAAGTGGAAGGGCAAGCTGTCAGAGTCCCAGGTCAACTTGGAACTTGGTGGAAATTCCACATGTAGAAGGCAGATTATGATAACACAATTGCCCGGATGTAAATTAAGCTCTAAGCCAACTGAAAAATGCCCAGTGGTCTTCTAAGTAAGCCTGAGATGGGATCAAGTGTCTCTATAAGTAATTACACACACACACACACACACACACACACACACACACACACACACACACACACTGCAGACCTAGAGGGGACCTTAGAAATTCTTCAGGTATAGAGGTTTTCAATTGTTTTTCATAACAATGAAAACTTTCTTTCAAATAAACTGTCACACAGAGCTGTATCATAAAAGGCAAATAGAAGTGGAGTTGATACGGTCATTAGAGGTGAGTCCTACTTGGTGAGTCTCCTGCTTGCTGGAGGCATATCAGTGGGATCTAATCCAACCCAGTAGCTCATTCATTTTGTAAATGAAAATTAAGGCCCAGGGAAATTAATACACTGGCCACACAATGACTATGATAGCATGGCCTTAAGCCAAGGTCACAAGGCTTTCAGTTCAGTGTTCAGTATCACCTCCAACTTGCAAACCTCTTGGATCGACACTAATCATGCTTCTCCAGCCTAACAGCCTTCCGAGCTCCTTGCATGTGAGTGTAGGAAGTCTGAGTCTGATTTCTTTACCTGGAGGTGGACATAATCATAGTCATCCATCCAGCTCCTCTCAGAGCCATTGCTGCTGCTACAGTCAGGTGGCTGGTCCTTGCCCATGGTGGGGGGCATTGGCTTATTGTGGGTCTGGGCCTTGCAGTCCCCAGGACGCAGCAGCTGCACCTGGGAGCCAGCGTGTGGACACTCCGTTGAGTTCATGATGCTCTCGGGCCCATTCTTTAGATGCAAAGTGCCAGGACCCAGTCTGAAGAGGGTCTCTGCATTGGTGTGGATGGTGGTGGTCAGTTGCTTGGCATCGTCAGGCACTGTCTTGGCCACCATCACAAACCGGTCCAGATCATCACATTTGTTTTGGGGTTTGTTGATGGCCAGGATATTCAGAGACCAGCTGCATTCATCTAAGGCATGGCTGGTTTGGCTTAGGATCTGGTGGGAGTCTTCCACTCTCTGGAGCTCCCTCTTCATTTTGTTGTGCAGCACGAGTTCTGGGAGGCAAGAGGCATTCGCTACAGCGCCCTTGGCAAAGTGGACGTACTCCCGCAGTAACAGCTCCACCTTGTCCACAGCCGCGCGGATCTCGTTGATGTGCCTTTCCATATAGCTATAGCACCGCCAGTCCGTGGTCACCAGTGCCATCAGGCTGCACACACCCATCTCCAGGGCCTGCTGGAGCCGATGGAGCCTCTCGATGGCAGAGTCTGGATCCAGGAAGAGCCTTTTGTCCTGAGCCGGGGAGGCTGACAGTGAGGACTCCTTTGAGGAGGTAGATGACGTGGACATGTTACTCCTGGTGCTCCCTGTACTGGAGAAGGACAAACGGTTGATGCCATCCACCACGTCCCGAGAGCCTTTCATATCTGGGGGGTTGTGCAGAGGGACATCATAAACGCCATCTCTTTCTTCAGGGTTCACTTTCTCACTGGCTTCTGCTGGTGACTCCAGAAACTGAACTCCTCGGGGGACATCGTAGGCATCATTCTGAGGGCCCACTGGCTGTCCCACTGGCGGGGACGGGTGGTGCAGGGAAAGGCTCTGGTGCCTTCGTGCCACTGGCTCAGCAGCCCCCAGCCCGTCACAGCTGTACTTCATGTGCAGGTCCTTGCCCCCCAGCTTGGCGCTGCTGGGTGGGATGTCATAAACCCCCTCGGGTCTGATGTCGGCCCTTCCAGCTTGTTTCATGGGAGGGGGGAAATCATATTCCTTTTCCCTAAGCCCTGCTTCGTCTCGGCAAGCAGAAGGAGGGATGGCATAGACCTGAAAAATAAACAAAAAGCAAAACTCTTACTTGTGCAGTTGGCTCTCAGGAGCCCACCGAATGCAGCCCAGGATCCTCGGCCCATTTGCAGCTCCTCTCCTTGCTCCTCCCTCCGACCCAGGGTGCCACAGGGCTTCTCTCTCTATCCAGGACAAGGGCAGCCTTAGTGTGGTCTCAGTGCTGATGTGGGTGTGGAGCCCACCTGGCTGTGCTGCTTGCCCCTGGGTCCCAGTCCCATGTCCCTAACCACCTCCTGGGTGATGATGCCTTAATATGCTGGGGCGAGGGTCAGGACCCCTGAGGTCTCTCCCCAGTCTCCCTGGTCATCACCAACCACGTGAAGCCAAATAAGTCACATAAGTGTTCTGAGACACGTCCCCTTATCTGTAAAAGGAGATAGCTTTACTTCCGGTGATTACCCAAAAGGAAACAGAGTGAGTCAAATGAGCTAACTCTTACACGTGGACCGAGTAAGTCTACAACCCTCCATAGAGACGAGAAGTAGTAGAACTCGCCAGGCTGAGCTAATTATCTTCCCTTCCAATTGGCTCTCCTTCTTGACTTCCCTTCTTTTAAGGGGAGCCTCTAAAATTGGAATCCCTAAAATTCTTCCTTTCCCTTCCTTCCTTTCTCTTCCTCTGCCCTTTCCTTCCTTCTTTCACTGACTAGTTTTTCCGCTTTCGGTTTGCTCTTCTTGTTTTATTCCAAATGAACCCCCCCCCCCGCCCCAAACACTCCTTTTGAGGCTGCTCTCAGTAGCATACTTACCCCTTTAGTGGGAGGGATGTCATACACTCCTTGAGCTTTTATCTCTCCTACTGGAGCTGAAAACACAGGGCCTTTCACAGATGAGGGAGGGATGTCATATACCTGAAGAGAAACACTTTTGTTACCCACAGTGGAAACATCTGCATTTATTTACCAGGTTATGTACAGGCTTGATCTTTGGCAACATTCCATGCCAGAAGGGATGGATGGAATTTAAAAAAAAATAAGCTTTATGTTCTTTGACTTAGATTGAATATAAAAATGACATTAAGTAGAATATCTACCCTGTCTATTCTGTACATTGTAACTTAAATTTTATACTTCCGGAAATAAAATGATAAACTGATAAAGCAACAAGAGCTTTCTCAGATAAAACACTAGGATTTCCTGATAAGGTAAATCCAGCAAATATAATTTTAAAAAATTGGCTAAAATGGCTCTTGGATTGATGACCTAAACAAAGCCTCATATGAAATATGCATAATTTGTGAACTTCCTTTCCTCTATAATTCAAGGAATGCTGCACCAAGAGCTCCCCACCCTGGGGACCCTGGCCCTGTACCTACCCCTTGAGTGGTGTGGGAAGGAGGGATATCATAGACATCCTTCTGGTATCTGGATGGGTACTCGTACACATAGCCATGGCCTGTCCTCACAGGGGTGATCACCTGTGGGTGAAAACAGGTGTAAAATAAAAGCCTGACTCCTCAGTGACTCTTCTGACCTCCTAACTGGGCATTTGTTTCTCATCTCTCTCCCTTAAGAAGGAAGGAGGGGGGCGAAGGATTTAGCTCAGTGGTTCTGGAGCCTGCCTCGAAAGCCCAAGGTCCCGAGTTCAATCCCTGGTACCAAAAAGGAAAGAAGGAGGGGAGGGAGAGACTGAAGACGGGAAGAAAAACCGGAAAAAGCGGAAAAAGAGAAAAGGAAGACAACAAGAAAACACTAGATTAAACTTTTAAATCCCTCTTGGATCCCAGTATGAAGCAAATCCTTGAAATACCCTTATTGCTCTTCTTCACGGTCACAAAATCATCTCAAAGTTCAACAGCTAGAGTGTCAGTTCCCAAGCTATACTTTGTGTTTAAATTATGAAATTCCTAGATGATCCTCTCCAGAGAGGCCAAAGGCATACTGGATTAAAAAAAGCCTCTGAAACTTTGTAAAGTAAATAAGCCAACAGTTTGGCCACTTAAAATGCCTCTCATACCTTCTCTAGTAGGCCTCTTCATCTGACATTATGATAATTATAATTAAAATTCCATAGGTCACTAGAATACTTCTACAAAGCCAGTGCTCAGTAGCGCTGTCCTTAGAAGCTTCAGGAAGCTTTCAATTTAAGAAACAAATGAAACAGTTGTCCCTCAGTATCCATGCAAGATGGGCTCCAGGACCCTCCTCAGATACCAAAATCTATGGACGCTCAAGTCCCTTGTAGATGATGGTGTAGCATTTGTATAGAACCAACACCTGACTCCTGGCATACTTAATCATCCCTAGGTTACTTATACTATCCAATGTAAATGCTGTGTCAATAGTTATTATAGCCTACTGATAGGGAATAATGACAGAAAAAAGCCTGTCCACGTTCAATATGGAGGCAAATGTTTTCCACACATTTTGACGTGTGGTTGGTTGAGCCCTCAGCTTCGATCCTGAGATACAGCGAGCAGACTGCACTGATTCAAGGAGCTGCAGGAACACAACTCCAGTCTCTTGACTTCTGCTCTCCCATCATTTCCCCATTTGCACCGGGGAAGCAAACATCCCCTACAGTTCCTGCATCCGGGGATGTCAGAAGTCAAACGCACTCACTGTGGCTCTGGCATCTAAGCTGATGCCAGTGAAATCAGTTTCACCCTTTGGGCTCCTATTTTTCCTATTTTCCTCCTATTTTCTACATACAGCATTGGTACCCTAAGCAAGGGCAGAGACATTCTTTGAACTTAATTCATTTTGAAATGTATTTAAAATCCTCCTCCCAGGGCTTTTAAATTGCTAGGGTCTTGTTTCTGCTTTCCTACCACCCCCAGAGTCACCAGCAATGTCCACTTCATGAACTGCCCACGACGTCTTTGAGAACACACACTGCAAATTAAGAAGAGTCAGTTGTTCCCTAAGAAAGCCTCATCTTTTATCCTTTCCCTAATGTGAACACTCTGGCGTCAAGCTGCCTACAAAACTATGTGAAAAATGCTCCGCTTCTGTCTTGTGCCGGATGGGTGGAACACAGCCAAATGCACCAATGCCCTTCTCCCTGGGGGCTCTAAAATGCCTGTTTAAAATCCCTGGTGTTCACAGCTGATTATTTCTTGCAGTGAAGGTAAAAGAGATTAGTATGCACTCAGCATTTCCATCAAGTCTCTCCACAGCCTACTGCTTTAAGGTTTATTGGGTGGAGCCACTGCTGTAAAGCAGATGCCCTCTGCTAAAGCAAAACACACGGTGCAACTAATGCCCTCATAAGCTTTTCTTTTTCCCTTTTTTTTCCCACATTCCCTATTGTCCAGAAGAGACGTGAAGAGCTTCTCCTAGTCTATCTCATCAACTCCTCTATTTATAACTCTGTTTGGGCTTCATAATGGAACCTGCTCACAACACAGCTTTTCTTCAGCCTAAACGTTCGTTTCTAGGCATGGATTCCTTCCAAGGTTGCCAACTTTGGAGTAATGCTAATTGAGAGCCAGGCTGGCTGTGCTGAAGGCCAGCCTAACTGTACCCTTCATTGAAAAAGGGGAGGGAGGAGATCGGGGTGGTTGCTGGTGTCTGGTGTCTGAAAGCGGCATCAGGTGAGGTGGAAACACAGGACCTGACCTTGGGACCTGGACCTGACCCCAAGCTGCTCCTTGCCTCGTGGACACTCTGTTTGTGTCCACGCATTCGTGCTTCTCGTATTTAACATTTCACTTCCTGACAAATGTCACAGAACCCCAACTTGCTCTTTCTCATTTAGAGGCTGCCTGTGGTCATCTGGTTTTTAAAAACTTCGCATTCCAAACCAGTCATTTTCCTTGTTTATACATTCAAAGAAACAGATGGTGAAAACCGCAGGGGGAAAAAGCCAACAAAATACAACCTCCCCTGACTCCAGCATTCCTGACGGACGGCACAATCAAACTCACATTGGTCCGCAAGTGGCATTTCAGCGGGACCAGCGTTTTCCATCTGGCTGGACTCGTCCAGGGTATTTAGTGATCTGCGTGGTGACATCCGCAAGATTGGGGAGCCAGATCTCTTGGACATGCTCTCCCTTGACCTCTTGCCTGGGTGGCCTTCATGCCAACTGCGTGTTCTCTCCGCAGAGGAAAGTGCTGACCGAGCTGTACCTTAGAGTCTCCAGTTCTGCGGTTCATTAGGGCCTGGTCTTCCTGCTCCACAGAGCACACAGAAACTCTCTGCAGTCCCCTCACTCCACCCCAAGAGCCACAGAGCCTCAGCCTGGAGCACACGGAGGGCTGGCGAGGGCCGCGCTTGGAAAGAAGTCTCCCGGGCGTTTCTAAGGAGACGCATGGAAGGAATCGCTATGCAAAGGGCATTTGCAAACCGATTTTCTCAATGAAATCAAGTCAGGTTTTTCATTTCCTTTTCCTCCATTTGTTTTTCTTTCCTGCATTCCTTTCATTCTATATACGCATTTATAGTTACGAGGACTTAGCCTTAGGAATTGCCAAACGGAGCTTTTAATTCATTAATGTTGCTGGAAGAGACTAAATGCCGAGGACCTGGGGACCCTGTGACCCTCCATCGCTATTGGGACGTTGCACTTTCAGATGTGGCTTTTCGGGCCCTATCCCAATGAGGAATCCAGCCTCGCTCAGATGTTAGTACAGCAGTCTCGTCAACTAATGGGAGAGTCCCAAGGCACAGACTTGGGTAAGAGCTATGAAGCAGAGAAGAGGGGCAGACTGTTGCTAGGTGTGGTGGCTCAAGCCTGTAATCCCAGCAGTGCCGTGGGGGCTGAGGCAGGAGGATCCCTGGGAGGTCCGGGCCAGCCTGAGCTCCATAGTGAGACCCTGTCTTAAAAACAGAAAAAAAAAGCACCCCAGAGAAAACAAAAGCAAAAAATCCAATGAAAAAGGGTAGGCTGTAAGCACTTGTGTTTGTTTTTGCTTTCCTGTTTAAAAATTAAGCCATATTAATTAATTAATCAATCAATGGGGTTCTGTGTGGTATTTCCATACATGTGCTGAGCATTTAGGAAAGGACAAGTTCATCGAATAAATCTCCAAGGTTAGGCCCTGGCAGGACAGGATCAAAAGACCAAAGGTTGAGGTTTCCTTAGTTCTCTAATCTGTTTACATAAAAACAAGAAAACAACCTCAGCTGCCCCAACCCAGAATGTAATCATGTTTGATTCAGCACATTTGCAGCCTCAGATCTTGGCTCCAGGAGCTGTTGGCAAAGATGTCTCAGACAGCCAGCCCCTTGTCTGCAGGTTCCGTGCCTACCCACACCTGACCTCGGGTGGAAAATACAGGGGGAAAGCGGCATCTGTACTGAACATAGAGTTTTTCCTTGCCATTTCATCATTCCTCAGACAAGACAGCATAGCAACTATTTACATAGCCAGAGGTATTGTAAGTCATCTAGACATGATTTAAAGTTTACAGGAGTACGTGTGTAGGTTCTATGCAAATACTGCACAATCTTATATAAGGGACCTGAGCATCCATGGATATTGGTACCCTTAGGAGTCCTGGAACAAGTCCCCAGAGAGCGCAGAGGGGCGATTTTACTTTTTTTTTTTTCTGGTACCAGAAATCAAACTCAGAACCTTGTGCTTGCCAGACATTGAGATAAATCCCTGGGCTAATGATTTTACTTTTGTCTCAGAATTTTGAGAGCCATGCACACTTAAACTTACGGGTCTAAAGAGAGGGTAAATCCGGATAGTGGCAGGCAGGGAGCGAGGACAGACTGAGAACCAACATATGTGGGACCAAGTGGGCTGGGACAGAGGCCTTAGGGGTCTTCACTGACGTTTCCACCTTTGCCTGGGCTGATACCTGCAGCAGTGCAAGGGGCTGTACCCAGGTACATTGGGTACATTGTGAGGGCCACACAGCTGTGCTTCTGTACTGGGGAGATAGCTCACATCTACTGACTGAGGTGGCCAACTGCTGCCCTGAAGAAATGCTCTCTGTGTTGTCAGATCTTTCCCATTTTCAGGAGAAGCCACTAATCTGGATTTTTATGTGAAATCTCCTGGTTTTCCAAATTGGCTCAACTTTTTAAAACAGTGTCTTGGCCAAATTAAACACATCTTTGACCCCAAGGGCTGCCAGGCTTCGCCTTGCTGTTCATCTAGATATTTTGGTGCTCCTGTCTAACACACTGAGGGCAGCTCCATTCCTCAGAGAGACCCACAACTCCCTCTTTCCTCCAAGCCTGCGTGCCCGCACCTCTCCGCCTTTGTCTAAGATGCTCTTCTTCCTCTCCTCATATCCAAATCATTCTGTTTTCAAGGCCAAGCTGAATGCCTCTCTCACAGGAAGACTTTCCCCGACACAGGGAAATTCTCCCTCTTGTCACTCCCTCAGGATGTCATCCACACACCTCAGAAGCTGCTGGTCACGCCTGCTTTCACTGTGTCAGAGCATCTCCTCTTTTGTCTCAGCACGTTGATGTCACAGACCATTGTATTCATGAAGACAGAAAAAGCAGGGCTTGCCACTATGTCTTCAGTGGAGTAAATCTAGATAAATGCGTTCACTGAAAACATTCATAAAGCGGAGGAGAACTCAAGGCCTCCCTCTCTTTTTTTTTCCCTGGTGCTGGACACTGAACTTAGGGCCTTTGTACTGAGCTACATCCCCAGCCTTTTTAATGTTTATTTTGAGACAGGGTGTTGCTAAGTCACTACATGGCCCAGGCTGGACTCAAATTTGAGGATCTGCCTGCCTTCATCTCCCAGAGTGCTGGGATTGAATGCTAGGGGAGGATGAGAAATCAGAAGCCATAGAAGGCACTGGCAGCTGGGTGAAACCAGAGGCTAAGGGTGAACTTGGGGTGGTTCCCTTTCACCAGTCGGGCATGCATGCATGTGTAATGAACATCTGGCTTCTTCTCAGCCACATGCCAGAAACATGGGAGAGTGTTTGGGACAAAAGAAATGAAACAAACCCTGCTTTCTACCTTGACTCCAGAAGGAAAATGCAACTTAAAGGAATAAGCATCATGCTTGCTTTAGTTCTGAGGACATGTGACAACCTAGTATCACAAGAAGCTGCATGCTAGAGGCCACAGGACCAGCATTCTTTGGCTCACTGGAGGATCGAGGTTTGGAGATGGGAGTGGTTGACAACATAAGCTGGCTTCAGGCAGGGCTGGATCCAGATCCCAACTCTACCCCTTAATACCTGTGAGAACAAGACTGAGGTACTTACTCACTCTAAGCCTCTTTTCTCATTAATAAAATAGCAATGATAATACTTCCTGGGCTATTTGAGCATTAAATGAGGTCAGTACTTAAAATTCCTGATACAGAGTCAACCTCTAAACCTCAGCTACAGCTATTGCAATTGTCACCTGGGTCTTACAGAGTTTACCTCTGAATTTTTTCTTCCAGAAATGATGGGCTAGGTAATTCAGATTAACACTCTACTGAAGGCAGCTTAAGAAATGAAGAGAAGAAAGAGAAGATTTTTTATTTTTGGTGGTAGATACTAAGGATTGAACCCAGGACCTTTGAATTGAGCTACATCTCCAACCCTTTTTTTTATTTTGAGACAGGACTTGGTTTTTCACTAAGTTGATCAAGCTGAGCTCAAACTTGCAATGCTTCTCCCTCAGGATTCCAGTGTGCTGAGATTACAGCACCCTGCTTGAATGATCTTTTTTTTGTTTTTTGTTTTGTACCGGGGATCGAACTCAGGTCTTTGCGCTTGCGAGGCAGGCAGTGGAACCAATGAGCTAAATCCCCAGCCCACTGAACGATCTTTGTAATAGCACCAGAGTTAAAGGATAGTAAAGAATTACTAGCTCAAAATTTGGAAGAGAAGTAAGGAATTCTGCTTTCCTCTAGGAATATCAGCTGATCTGAAATAGGTGTCTGAAACTTTATGCTGTGGGGTTTTTATAGCTTCTTTGGGTTTAGTGGTGCCCTGGACTTCACGAATCACCAAGGGAATGGCTGCATCCTAAAGTAAAGATTCCATGGAAGCAAACCCACCCTTGCATAGGCTGTGGCCAGGCTTTAAGTTGCCAGGCTTGTCCACAAAATCTACAAGCATGAAATCAGGTTTATGTGTGCCTGTGAGGCTGATGGAAGGAAACAAACTCCTCTCTGAGGATACAGAACCTCTTATTATTTCTACAGAATTTTAAAGATGACAATGTCCAATGCATAATCAAAGAGAATGAGGAATATAGGAGACAAGTCAATTCTTGCTTGATTTCTGATAGGATAAGAAAGTTGTCTGGGTCTTAATACTCACAGATCTCAAGGCTGTTTGCTTTCATAATGTTTCATGATGAAACCATGGTAGAAAACAAAAATTTAATCACTGTCAATTTAAATTAGATAGAAACGGACCTCCGCAAATCCACAAAGTGTTAAAGTGAGGTCTGCGAGACACTGGGAATTTTTGAATCAAAGCAATAAATAACAGGAAACTTTAGTCCTTGATAACCATCAGTAGATTTACTTGGATTGTTATTTTATGCTGATCACACTAGCATTGCCATTATTACCACTGCAGTGCAAGACTCTCCAATGGGAAACCCCAGGGAAAATGTGCTTTTATATAACTGAGGGATGAGGACAATTATCTAAGAGAAAAATGGTGAGGCCCCAAGCTCAGGACCCAGTAGTGGAATTCTCAGCAGATGAAGCCTTTTCAGTGGAAGGCCACAAGCTGCTGTATGTAAGAGGGTCTCTCCAAGAAGCAGGGTCATGCACCCATCACTTTGGCTTCTTCCTTTTCTTTTTTGGTACTGGGGATCGAATTCGGTACCTTGTGCTTTCGAGGCAGGTTGCCGAACCACTGAGCTAAATCCCCGGCCCACCCATCACTTTGGAATGTGTGGAAGCAAAGCTCTTTTTCTCAAAACAATTTCTGCTTAGGTCTCAGCAAGTTCCCTTAGGTGGATCTTTCCTGGGGTAGCCACTTTACCTCACCAGCGCAGAGCTGAGGTAGGAGGTCAAGGCGTGGCGAGCTGAGAGGGCAAGTGGGCATGACCTGTCAGTCACAGAAACCAGGACATGCGCCAAGCCCTGCTCCTGGTACCAATCAGAGAAGGGCTACCTTCAGTTCTTCTGGCATAATATCAAGGAGGTTTTTGATAGGAGAGCCCAGACCTGACGTAAAAATGGAGGATACAAAAGACAGCTGCCATTAACCTCATGGCCAATAAGTCCTTTCAGTATGTCACTCTGCACTCTGCAGAGTGTACTTCTTTTCCTACATTCAATTGGCCAACACTCACTCTGCAGAACTTCTTTCTCTACCTTTAATAAATGTAAAACCTCACTACCTTTTTAGAGGTTTCTTGCCCAATTCTTCCTTTAGGACAGCAAGACTTGGAAAGGATCCCTGGGGAAAGCATAGCACCCCAGACCCTGGTAACAGACCTGGCTGGGTGCGGGGACTGTGGCAGGGCAGCAGGCACCCAGGTCATGAGGTTAGGAGACTTCAGCTTCTCAGGTGCTCGCTGCCAGCTTAATGGAGCACTGAGGGAAACAGGAAGGGGGCAGCCTTCTGCCAGCCACAAAGATAGATGCTCCTGCCTCAAGAATGCCCAGGTCTGCCATGTTTCACTGCTTCCTTCTGATGCAAGGGTGCATCCACTTATCACAGCCTCTCCTCTCTCCAACACTCTTCTGTTTTGCCCCTTCTCTGCACATGCTGCCAGCAGCCATGAGAAAGGAAGACAAAGCAATGGAAAATGCTGGTCTCATACAAGTGGAGCTGAATACCAGAGGTTACCCGAGGCTGGGAAGCAGGAGTGGCAGAGGTGGAGAGAGGATGGTTAATGGTATCCGGGGTGCAGTTGGATGGGAAGAATAATTTTAATGTTCTATATAGCACAGTAGGAGAACTATGGCTGATGATAAGGAATTATACTTTTCAAAATGGCTAGCAGGGAGGATTTCAAATGTTCCCAACATGAAGAAGTGATAAATGTTCACACTGATGGATGGATGTGCCAATTACCCTGATACGATAAATACACATTGTATATAAGTACTGAAATACCACACCACATCCATAAATATGTACAATTATTATATGTTACTTTAAATGTATATGCTTAAAAAAGAGGACAAAAACCTCTACTCCTCAAAAAGAAGAGCTGGGTAGAGAGGATGAGAAACACTCAGGGTATGGAAGGACACAAGCACTGGTCATGTTCTCATGTTGTATTTCTATTCAGAATTCTGATTCATCCATTCATCTATCTTTGTGTTTATAGAAATGACAAAAAAAATCACAAACTTTTTTTATAGCTTTAACAAAATTTTTAAAAACAATAGAGAATCCTCAAAAGGGCTTTCTTCCAAAGAATGATGACACACCAAAATTATAACAGTGACAATCAAAACTTTTGTAACTGTTCTGTTTTGTAGCTCAGCTCTGGGACCTGTGATTCTCTGTGTCCAAGTCTGCAGTATCCCAAGCAGCAACTGCGATGGCCCAGGCTGCAGTCCTTTGTCCTCCTGATGGCTGAGCAGCGGAGCTCACCCACAGCCTGGGCAGAGCAGGAATGTGTGTCACGGGGCTCTGGTGACCACCCTAGGACCTGGGAGACACCAGCAGCCCAGGTGGTGCTCAGGAAATACACTGGGTAATTGGTGAGAAGTTAAAAAGTGCCCCTGTACCATGCCGGTGACAGCACCCATTTGTAATCCTGCCATTAAAGGACCTGAGGCTGTCTGAATCCACAAGTGTGCTTCACGGATTAGCAGTCATCTATTTGCTTTTTCTTGGCATACATAGAAAATAAAATTAGACTGCTTCCAGCCTATCTGTACACCCTATCCCCAGCTCTTGGATTTATTCATAATATTTCTCTGGGTTTTATGCATTAACAAGAAAGATTTTCCAAAGTGCTTATTAGAAAGAACTTATTTCACTTAAATGCCCTTAAAAAGTATTAACAGATCACCGCAGTATTTATAACAACCTCTTTGTCTTAAATGAACTAGTTGACCCCTTCCCTTTAAAGAAAATCCTAGGAAAAGATTGCCCACCCATTAGGACTGGGGTCAGAAACTGCAAAGTTACAGAGGTTTGTCTGTTTAAAATCCAACATGACTACTTGCTTTTCTATGAGTGGAGGAAAAGCCACATGTTGCCTACCCTGGGTTTATTAATTCTCTATAAATTCCTTCTGCCCAGCTTGGGTGTAGAAGTGAGCTCATTTATTTACTTGCATAGCAACAATATAATGAAAACTGACTCTGGCCTAAAAAATACGCCCTCCCGAGCCACCTCCAGGGCTAACCCTTCGCAGTGCTTCTCTGTGCTCATGGAGTGTTCTTTTAACCTGTCTAGTTTTGAGAGGTGATTTACTTTCTTTCAAAGACATTTTGATGCCCGATTTTATGCTAGCATTAAGCCTTTTCGAGCCACGTCGAGCGAGATCATAGCCAGCCTCTTTCCCTAGATGAAGAAAAAGTCACAAGTGAAAGCTCAGAAGGGGGACAGGGCTCTTGAGTCACCTTCATTTGACACAGCATTGTGCAGGCAACCGGTCCGTGCAAACAGTGACCTGATTGTGGAGCCCCTTGTGTGATCCCCACTGCTTTCAGGAGGCTCTTTGTGTAGCGAGTGCTGAAGCAATATTTAGTTATGGAGTGACCAAGACCCAAAGAGCAGCAAGAGGCACTGAACGTGAAAGAACGTGATGGGAAATGACATCTGGGTCCCTCAAGGGGCTGAAGTTTTTCTCAGGAAGGGCAGAGCTGAATTCAGCCCCTGACGGCTGGGTACAGAAAAGCCATTTTTTATATTCCAGGGGACTGCAATGTTCCTTTTGATGAAAACGAGAAAAGCATAAGCGTTTGGGGTCTTTTGATGTCCAAGTAAATTCAATGTGCACTAAATCTAGATTCTGAAATGGATTTGAAGAAGATGCCCTACAGATCACAGCACTGTGGAAAAGAGCTAAGAGACGAGAATCTGGGGACCCAAAGGCTGATTGGTATGGTTTCCTCCCAAACAGAAGATTTCTCACAGCTTAGTTGGGAGAAAAGATGCAGTGGCTGACAGGAGACAGTGCCAGCTCTGAAGGCGGCTGTCGTGCCTGGAGACAGCAGTCCCACAAAGGGCCTCTGTCCGAGCCAGGAGATTAGACAGGGAAATGGCAGAAGCACTGAGCTCCAGGGTAAGTGCTTTCTTAGCCCTTGACAGCAGAGCAGGGAAGAGTCCTTCCTGAGGTGCTCTCTGCAAGTTTTCTGGGTACAGGACCAGACTAGGAAAGAATCAGTAGAATATCTGGCTAGCAAAGCCTGTTAGGGAGAATCCAGCTTCCCTTTGCCATTTCACAGCAGAGAGACCTAAAGTGCAAGGAGGTTACAAAGCACTGGGAGGCTGCTCAGCCTGTTAGCAGGAGAGCTGAGCAGGGACTCAGGTTAGCTGGCCCCGCTGCCGAGGATCCTTCCTCTGTGTCCTGTCACCTACACTACCATCACACGTTAGACATTTACTAGAAGAAACTCACTACTTTTTAGATGTTACAAGTAAATACTTCCAAAGAAAAGTTACTTCCCTACATGAGAAGCACAACTTGAAAGCTGGGCATCTTATGTTTTGGGGGTCACTGCTCCACCAGCCAATCCATTCTGGGGGATTGAACTACATCTGATTTAATGAAGTCATCCATTTGGAGCAATTTGAAGGCATTTGAAAGATGGTATTTCCACACAGCAGAGGAAGCTAACATAGCAATGTTCTCAGTGGTACCCCAGTCTCCACACTCCCCAGATGACCTACTCAGGACTTCTGGACCAGCCTGGCCTGAAGCTGACTCCCCAGAGGTGCATGGCCAGAAGTCCCGTATTTCTTAACTCCAACTCCTTCAGCATTTTGGCTACTCCCTGGATCTCAGGTGGGCACCTTCTGCAGTGACTCATTCTTCTGGCCAACGGGATGCTTTTAAGAGGCCCAGACTCTGGGGAGCTGGATTGCGCATGTCTCAGTGAGCCCTCTTAGGGCTTGGCAGCATCAGCCATGAGCTAGGGTGTAGAAATCACTAGTGTTGGGGTTAGACAGGTGTGGGCTCCAGTACCAATGTGGCTCTAGCTAGAGGCAGAAGGTTAACTTCAGCAGGTTAACTTGCTTCTCAGATGCTTCCTCTGTACCTTGTGAGGGTCAAATGAGATCATGCACATAATATCCCCAGCATGGAGAAAAGGCTGGGAGGCATTTTAAGGTCACCCCTCTACTCTAGATCTAAAGTGATCTTGCAGAATGAAGTGGAAACAATGAATAACTTAGCACTGCCAAAGGTCACACAGTCAATTGCCAGTAAAATTGTGAACAAAAGCTATTCTAAGAAATGGCTGGTTTAATCATGCCAAACTTAAGAAAACCAAATATTATGCAGGTGCTGTGGCACATGCCTATAATCCTCAGAGCAGAGGCTGAAGCAGGAGGGTCACAAGTTCAAGGCCAGCCTGGTTAGCCCCTGTGTCAAATAAAAAATAAAAGGCTACTGTGGTAGCTCAGTGGTAAAGTGCCCCTTGGTTAGATCCCCAGTACTGAGAAAGGAAGAAAGTCAAATATAAAAATTATTCCTATAAATCAAATGTAATTAGGGCATTGCTAAAGGCTTCTTTGTGTCACAAAAGGAGTGTGGCGTGGCGTCTCTCTCAAGAGTGGACGCCTTGGGTCTCCCCAAATGTTGAGCCTCATCTGACTTTTAAATTAAAGCAGACCCACTGTTCTGTGCCTGTCACACCTGTACCTCTCACACAGGCTCAGACACCTCTCCAGGCGCTATCTTGACAGCTAGGTTTAGAGGTCAGCTCTTTGGAACCGAGTGCTTCTGATTTTTTGACATTCTTTGTTCTGAATTTTGTGCAATCTGTTTTCAAAGATGCATTCAACCAATATTTTATCTCAATGTTATTACTGAGTAAAATAAGCAAGTTTCTTCTTTTCTCTCCCTCACAAAGAGAGCGCTACCCACTTAGCTGTACTTCACACTAGCCTGAGCCTCCCACCTGCTACTCCCTCTGGTAAGCACAGTCACTCAGCATGAAGTCATGGAGAAAGGAAGATTACCGCAGCTTGCCTTGGTGTAGGTTTGTCAGAAGTTGCTAACGCACTCTTTGAAAGATGCGTTATCAGTGAGTTTTATGACAAAGTGCAACTGAGTTTGAAGGCCGTGGCACTGACCAAACATAAAGGACCTTTGTTCATTCTGGGAGGTGTGACCACTTGCTCAATCCACTGGCACGGTGACTCCTCTGGGGAGAGAGCTTTTCATTTGCAGGGTGAGCTCAGTAAGTCCTGCCCTTCGGTGCACAGGGACCTCTGGCTCTGTGTAAGATTTCAAATGCATCTTGACTCTCAAGGGAGGAAATTTTAAATGAAATTTCAGTTTTCTTCATAAGCCCCACAAAGCACATAGTGAGGAAAACCCAATTTATTTAAATTAGGTTTATCTTTATATAGAAATGCACGATCCTGAAATATATTTGTACTTTATTGAATTTATATGTGGATAAACTGAAGGTGGCTTTTGCCTTGGAAGTATGTTTTGAGCTGTGTGTGTGTGTGTGTGTGTGTGTACAGTACAGGCAGGGAACAAAAGAAAGTGAGATGAAGTCAGAGTTTATCTTCTCTGGGAGCTTTCACTTCCTCTAAATCTATTTTTTACTTGTGAGTAGAAAAATCACGCTGCTTAATATATATAGCAGTTAGTTGGCCGGTATCTGCATGTTGCTCTCGGCAACCAGATTTCACAATGCCTCAAATTCTAATCAGGGAAGTCCTGGTTCCTTAGCCAGTGGGTATGGGTGTCTCTGTTTGTGTATGTGTGAGTGGTGTGCGCATCTGTGTATAATTTGGGATGACTCAGTGTCTAAGAAGGTACAGACATTGTAACTAAGGTATTCTTGGTTCTTATATTACCTTTCAGGAATGAGTCCAGAAGATCTGGCTAAAACCTTTGAATCATTTCCTGCCAACACGCAGCTGAATACTATACTGCAAGGCAGGAAATGCTCCTTAAAGATGACATCATGGGTCTTGGTTACGCTTAACGTACTTGAGTTTTCTGACTGCTACCTTGAGCAGTACCTGCCCAGCCTCAACCAGCACACACATCATGAGGGCAGGCCTCTGAATCGCTCATGCGGCAGGAGCTCCCTCGAGGCCAATGAAGTGTACAACATATTTTAGGACCAGAGAGGAGGTAGAAACTTCTGGGCTGCAAAGAGAAAGCTCTGGGCTGGGGGTGGAGCTCAGTGGTAGACTGCTTGCTTAGCATGCTGGAGGTGCTGGATTCCACCCCTGTGCCACAAGAATGAAAATACAGAGAGAAAGCTTCACAGAGGTCAGGAATGCTACAATGGGTTTTAAAGGATGAGTAGGAGCTCAAGGCAGATTAGAGGGGATAAAACATTCTAGGTCACCCATAGCATGTGAAAAGGAAACTCTGAGGCTCAGCAGAAGAATCTAGATTTTCTCTCTAGGTGACTATAAAAGAGGTAACTTAATCTTGCAGCTATTTGGGGCAAAATGTACCGAGAGTAAGGCCCTCGGACCAGCCCAGCCTCTCATCACTCAGACTTCGCTTCAGGTGCATACTTACTGCACAGAGTCAGGTTACAGAGAATGGGTGGTGACTTCTGAAAGGCCCTGCTGGTAGGAAACGGCTGTATTTCTCTGCATCTGGCACAGCCCGGGGTAAGGACCTGGCTGGTGGATCAGAACAGTGTGACGGCTGGTGGGTGATAAGACCCCAACAACCTTTCAGTGGTGAACTTCAAAGTCACCTTTACTGGCTTCTGGCTTCTCTACTGTCCATTCATTCAGCATCTCTGTGCCCAGACTCAGCTGTGTGATCGGCCTATGCAAAAGAAGAGTCACAGCTCCGGCTGGAGCTTACAATTTACCGATCCTTAGAAGGAGGCAAGGCCAATCTAATTCCACCAACAGGCCTGGCTGGCATGGTGCCACGTGCCTGGAATCCCAGCACTTGGGAGGCTGAGGCAGGAGGATTGCTGTGAGTTTTAAGGCCAGCCTGAACTGCATAGCGAGGCTTGTCTCCAAAAAAAAGCCAACAGGCCCAAAGAACACAAGAGAAACACATAATTCTGTGTAGACTGAGTACAAGGACAGTGCACTCAAGCTGCTGTTGTACTGGTCTTCGAAACCAAGAAACGAGGCTATTTTGAACCTTTGACTTTTGGGCATTTGGAGGCGCCATTCTGAACCAAGCTCCCATCATAAGTAGAATTTTTTGCTTTAAAAAAATTGACTACTTTTTTCCGTTCTTTTTTTTTTTTTCCTTTATAATACAGCCTTTCGAATGATTTGACTGTGAGTAACTCATTTAATTTAGAATTGCCTGTGAGTTCTTGGCAATTGAGATGCATATTTAGGAATCTTTACAAAGTGAGAAAAATCTTACTTACAAATTGTTTTCAAATGTAATGGAATAGTCATAGCCCTAAATAGCACAATTAATGAAGTGCTGTAATGCTGTTTCCTAGACTTTGGTCTAAATGTTTGTTAATTTCTACTTTGCAGTTTTTGCATGTCATACTTTGAAGCCAGAAGTTTCTTTTACTTTTTTTAATTCAACTCTCATTCTCGCAGGCCCTGGGCATTCTGCCTACAGTGCCTAATAGAGAAAATGGCCCTGCTCAGAAAACCCAGACTGAAAAAGACCAATGAGATTAAGTAAAGGTGTCAGTGTGGATGGTTTCCAGATAACTCAAGAGAGATCTTTTCCACCCTCCACTGAATTCTTGCGGAGCAAAGAGAGCGCTACAGGCTCAAAGGCCGAGCATAAGTGCTGGCAGCAATGCAGTGTGCGCATGTTTGGTGTAAAATAAGTAACATGAGCAAGGCTGAGGCAGGGCAAAATAAACCCCGAGAAAGGAAAGCCAAACGAGGAGGGCAGCTCGGGTTTAAGCCTCCACGCTACTAGGCACCGTGGCAGGTGTTTTCTATGTATCGTTCCATTTCATTTTCCGAACAGCCCTGGGCGGGAAACATGGTTCCCCCCTTTTTACAAAGGTGAGAGAGGCTACGAAGACCCAGAGCGAGGAGCCAGGCAGACCCCGGGGGGCCCAGGCTGTCTCAAGAGCCAGGAGGTCTCCCTGCTTCATCGAGGGTTCCCGCTCTCAGCGCTGATTCAGAAGCGAGGTGTCTGTCAGGCAGTGTGGATGCCGGCAGCGTGGGCGGGGCTAAGTTTCCCAGAAAGCAAGGCTGAAATGACGCTCAACAGAATTCACTGATTTTTTTTTTTTTTTTACTTAAATGATTCATTGGTAGAAAAAAACTGCAGTGAATAAAACGTCAGAAGCCCACAGTCTGCAGCAACACTGAGGGAATTTTGAACTACGGAAAGTCCCGAATCACAATCAGATTGGAACACTTCCAGTCGCCTTCATGGTCCTCCTCTTACAGTATTTATCAGTGTAATCTTGGGCCACCTCCCACTGAACCACGAAAGGAGCCCGATTAAATGCAGATTCCTGGGTTCTCACTCAGACCTGCTGCTTGAGAATGGATCTGAGGGAAGGGCCCGGGGGTCTGTACTGAACTCCTCTACCTCTCTGAGTGACTCTGTGTTCATTAAAATTCTAAACCTACACTTCAGTGATTCAGAACAAGGTTCCCCGGCCTCCTCATTTTCTTGTGGAATAGCTTTTGAGGACAATAGCTTAAACCACAAGGAACATCTAGTTTCAGGTTTACCCCCATTTTACAGATGAGAAATTAGAACAGAAAATGAGCAAGTGAGAAAGGAAAAATAATTGAAAGAGAAAAGAAGCAAATTGCTTTACTTGCCAACTCAATAAAACTGCTACAAGTAAACTCAAAAACAAAGCAAAACAAAACAAAAACAATATCATGCATATCACTGCCTGAGATATCGCCTGGGGCCTTGGCCTCTGGCAGTGGCACCGTCCCTATGCAAGGAAGATGGCAGGAGTTTTCAAAGCAGTAACTGTTACCTGGGAGGTTAAAATCACCTCTTGCAGCTAAATCATTTCTACTAGGAAAGAAAGAAAAAAAGGAAGGAAGGAAAAAGAAAGAAGGAAGGGACAGATAAAGGGAAGGAGATAAGGGAGAAAAAAAGGAATGCAAGGAGGAAGTGAAGGCAAGCAGGAAAGGGGAAAAGGAGGAGAGGAAAGAAAAATGGAAGAGGAAGAAGGAGAAGGAAAAGAGGGGGCTGGGGACTTAGCTCAGTGGTTCCACCACAAGCGCAAGGGCCTGAGTTCAATTCCCCGGTACACCCCCCCCAAAAAAGGAAAAGAAAGGACAGGAGGAGGAGGAGGAGGAAGAAAAAGAAAAGGAGGGAGTGGGAGTGTGACCCCCTGCTCCAGGGAACAGTGGATGGAGCTTACGAAGCCTAGGGACCCTGGGCTCATAGATGCTCTCAAGGGGAGTTCAGGGCAGCATGAAGAGCGCTTGTATTTGGCAGGGTAGGAGCCAGGACCACCCTTCGGCACCTCCATCATGACCACGATGCCACCCAGACCCCAGCTGCCCCGTGCCCCTGCCCCAGACGCCACCCATGCTTGCACTCTGCCAGTGTCCCCTCGGAGTCTGTTCTGGAAGGTGGGCGGCTCCTACAGCACTGGCCCACCTTTGCTAGGCACAAAGTGTTCCCCTCAGCATCGACTTAACAACACACGGAGTGCAGTGTGAGTCCTCTATAGTCACCCCAGCAACCCGGCCCTCGGACATCAACCCAAGGGAAGGCCAGTTAAAGTTTCTGCCCTCGGACTGGGTGGGAGCCCAGGAGAAAGTCCATAGCGCAGTTACAGCACACACATGGGGAGAAGTCTGAAGTTTCAGACTTCTCAGACTTGGATCTGCAAAGGTTGAGTCTCAAAAGGAAAACATGTCACCTTCCTGCCAAAATAAACTGTGACGAAAGTTTAGGCTCAACACCTTTCAGCCAAGCATTTCCTGTTCTGGCTTTCCCTGTCTGCCTCATACCAGCTCAGCCCAGGGAGGGAGAGCTATTTTTAAGGTGCAAGCAACCAAGACTAAGAATGAGAGAAGTTATTTATTTATAGGTACACCTTGCAACTGTTCTCCTACCCTCTGGAGATAGAGGCCAGGTTTGGCTTTCCCTTTGCATCTGCATCTCTGGGGTAGGAAGGACTTCGAAAGCTCAGGGCTCAGTCTGTGGCCTCCAGCCACCCACTGCTACCCTGGGAAATGCAGGCTGGAGAGCTATTCATCAGTTCCTGAAGAATTCCTCCTGTTGGATATACTCAGATTATGTGCCCTGGAGAAGTGTTTTGTTTAACAGCATATTTTTTTGTATAAAAGGTAATTAGAAAATGCATTCATGGTTTTGTAATTGAAAGGAATCCAACAAAAAAATCTCTACCCCCCCCCCTTTTTCAACAGTACATTCTGGTATCATGGAAATAGATATTCCCTAATTTATATGGGTTTGTAAATTCAGACTTTGTATTAGATTTTCTTAGGCAAGGCACATCTACATTTAGTGTTCTGAGAGCCAACAAGCTTTTTCTGGTTATCAAACGCCATCCTTCTTGTTATAATTTGGAGCTGTTTTCTTATTCTAGTAAATCAGGCCATTCTTAGTAACAAACCTTGAAGGACCCACTGGAATTTGCTAGTAAATTACAGGAAAAAAACCTTTGTAATGTGTGCAAAAGCATCACCTTGGTTTTGGCTATTGGCCCCATGGATCCACTGCTATTATTATTTTCTTCACTGCATGTACATCCACCTGACAGTATTGTATTTTAATGTGAGCACTGTGAAGGCTCTGACCACTCTTTTCACTCATCACTGTATCACAAGCCACAATAATATACTAGATGCTCAACATTCATGCTTTCATTAACACATTTCTATTTATCTTAAATTATTATGGTAGTGGGGATTATAAAGACTATGGATATGACCGCCCTACCTGCTACAGTTTGGGTGTGGTCTGAGTGTCCCCTAAGACTCTACTGTGATGAGAGCCTTGGGTTCCAGAGGGATGCTCTGGGGGGGTGGGGCCTGATGGGAGGAGCCAGGTCCTTGGGTGCATGTCTTCAGAAAGGACTGTGGAACCCACCCTCTTTCTCTGATTTCCTGTTTCGTGATATAAGCCCTTTCACACACCTACATTTCCACCATGATGTGACTTAAAGCTGGGAGAGCTTCAGAACTGAGCCAATGCCAGTGCCATGCCCATGAATAGTGAAAACACGTAGGAGTTTAATAAACCTTTTCTCTTTATAAAATTAACTGCCTTGGGTATTTGGTTATAGTGATGAAAAGCTGACTAACACACCACCTTTTTCTTGTTTTTCTTTTTTTTTAAAAATTTGCTATCTTCCTAAATATCCAAGCTCCACTATTTTCACCCCCTCCTTTGGGTACTACTATAAGAATCATTTCAAATCCCTTACTAAGTGTTTTAGGTAAGTTAAACTTCCAGCTTAAGGAATGAGTTTGTGGGCATGACCTACTCTCAGCTTCTGTTTCCCTCTACTTTTGGTCGGCTCTTTGTCCAAGCATGTCAATGGGGTCATGATTCAGCTTTTGGCCAATGGGGATCCTTGTTGCATCACTGGCTTGTATAAGACTGAGTGCCCTGTACCACTCAAGGAAGAAATAAAAAAGACTGGAAACTCTTCTAGCACAGAATGCAGGTCTAGAAACAGATGTATCACAAAGAGGGACAGAAATAATTTTATGACCCAGTAGGGTCCAGAATGACACAGGAACTTTAGCTACAGCAAATAGGACTTGGTACGTGTTCAAGAAAGTTTTGTTGGCTGATGAAGGCCAAAATGATACAAAATGATGCCTGGGTTAGGACATTTGGCATATTTACATTTTGGCAGTTTACAGTACTATTATGGGAACATTTTTATTATTCCAAATGCAGTGGGAGAGAAAAATAAGTAGAAACAGAATTCCAGTTAGTCACTTACCTTTTTACTTAAGTGGGAACCATTGGTGCCCCCAGTGGTTCTCTGTGATGGTGGCACTTGATATACATCTTGTTGTTCTTGGGCAGCATGACCAGTGGGTACTTGGTAAATTCCCTGATTCTGGTAGGAAGGTGGCACTTGGTAGATGGTGTCACGAGATGCTGCCTGTGAGTTTGGCACTTGGTAGAGCTTCTGTTGGCCAAAGGTCTGGTGCATGGGTCCAGAAGTAGGGTGGTCGTGATTGGAGGGGGTCTCCTGCATGGGACCAATCAGAAGCTTCACCCTGTTGCCAGGGACAATGCCTTGCCGACCGTGTAGGGAGCACAGCCACCATCCTTCTAGTCCCCCAGTATTCTGCTCTATGACAGTCAGGATGTCTCCCTTGCGAAAGGCCAGCTCCTCAGCACATTCTGGAACATTGTCATATAAGGCCCTTGCCATAAGATTCTAGGAAGAAATAACAGAGGGAAACAGTGTTAGACTATTAGCTCAGTCCCTTTAACACCTAGAGCCCACACTCTCAGGGAGAGGATCACTTCCTGGAAAAAGTGAAGAGAAATCTGAACAATAGCCTATAAGGAGAAAAACAGATGGTGCAGACAAAAGACAGATACATACATGCTGTATCTGCCACCAATGACATCAGACTGCCTCCTCGGAAAACCTCAAAACACCACAAGAGTTCTTTCCTTTAGTGGTTGACACTGTGCCAAGGAATTATGAGTAGCTGCTAAAGAGTTAGCGAATGGTTCACTATGCAAAACATTTTTTTTTTCCTTTTAAAAAGTGAGCTTAAGGGGAAAAAAATATTCCAAGCTATTCAGATGGACCACAGTGGGCATTTCTCAATTTATTTCATACATTGGAGGTAAAAAGACTCAAAGGAAATCCCAAATAACACACTACAAATGGCATTTATATTCAGTGTTGAAATGCAAACAAAAGTACACTTATATGTGCCTTGGCAGGGCTTATAGAATCTTATTTGCAGGTAATCAAGAGGCCCCCTGATATGGGGAATCGACAAGCAAGGCGTATAGACGGGGCGTGATGACCAAGCGTGGACATAGTGCGAAAGCAGCTGGTGTCTCCAGATTGGACAGTGGGGAGCCAGAGGCAGATGCCAGCTCTTTCTCATTTGGTCTTTTGCTCAAACCTCTGCTGAGGACCCTTCCTCATTCTGCCACTTTATAGCCTACTTTTTGAATCTCGCCATTCACATCGGAAAGGCTCTGCCTCCCCCTTTCATGGGCCTAAAACACTCTCCGTCTTTGTATGAAGGCCTGTCTGGCACATTCAGTACTAAGCAGACAGCCAAAGTAGGCATTCAGCAGAGTGGGCAGGCAGTACGTGCTGACATTCCTGGAAGGCTTTCAAAGGCTCTGCAGATCTCATTTCTTGGCGTTAGGAATGTTTCCCAGCACACGGGCAGCCATTCCCGCACGCCTGCCCCCTTCCTAGTGCATGGAGAAGTCAGGCAACATTGTAAATTCATCGCAGGCACTCAGAAAATGAAGTGATCTCTCTGGTGCTTCGTTAAAATGTCTGGATGCACTTAATGGCATTGCAGTGGGGTCACTTATGGAAGAAAGAACTGCTGATTGGCTGGAGCACGCTTGTGACTTTATTACACACCATAATGTATTTGTGGAATTTCGGGCTGTTTTTGTTTGGAATTTGGCCCCCTGTTTTCTTCTCTTGAAATGTGGGCTTGATCTTTCAGCCTCATGTTTTTCATTTCTTTAAAACAGACACACAATAACTGTTGGCTCTGTGCTCTGCCTGTAGGCGCAGGAGTAGTGCTGTGGGGTGTTCTCTGCTATGGAGTGGCTGGGTGTGTGGTCAGGGTTGGGAAGGAGTCCGATTCCATTGCTGTTCACCAGGATCCTTTCAGTCAGGGCAGCTATTTAACATAAGGAAGAGCGATAGGGTCACAAATGCCAGCCCTGGGAAGCTTAGATCTCCCAGAAGAGGACTGAAATCCTCAGGGGTGATGAGAACCTGGAATTCTGTACCTAACAGGTGAACTGTAAGGGAAGCTAAAAGGAAACTGAGGACTTTGCGTTTCAGGTGAAAGTCTTACTTAGTAGCTATATTCTAGGAAGCCCTGGGTTCCTTCTAACAATGAAAAAGTTCACATTCAAAAAGATACAATCCGGTAAGACCCTATCCATTGATGGAACCATTTCAGGATGTGTCATGATCCTAAAAGGTCCTGTTTCTCTTTCATTTGTGGGTGTTCTGTAATTTAAAAAGAAAAGTCATAGAGGTATAGAGGACAAGGCTCTGGTCCTTTGTATCAAAATGATCTCAGGGAAATGCTTTCACCCTGGTTGTACTGAGACTGGACAGCTGAGAGGGCACTGGCCACTCTGGTCTCTATCCCTTTCTCCTGGGGACATTCACAGTAATTGGGGCTGGCTGGTAAGGAAGCCCCTAGATGAAATCGGAAGTCAGCGTCAGGGCCAGTCGTATGGGAGCTGAGGGTGACTGCTGTGCAATTATCTTGGCTACAGAGAAAGGAAAGAAGAGAAACAGAAAACAGTGGACAGGCAAAGGGCTACAGACCCAATCAGCAGAAATCAGGGGAGGTATTTGGAGTTGGGTCACTTCCAACTCCGCTGACACCACAGGCACCGAGCAGAGTGCCAGACTGGGCTTGATTAGAGGCAGATAGAAATCCCTGGGAGTCCTTCTGGAGGCTCTTT
This sequence comes from Heterocephalus glaber, assembly GCF_053883595.1. Lineage (NCBI taxonomy): Eukaryota > Metazoa > Chordata > Mammalia > Rodentia > Bathyergidae > Heterocephalus > Heterocephalus glaber. Next base: position 10,746,788 of record NW_028258315.1, read on the forward strand.
GTCTCCTGTCCCAGTAACCTCCCCCACCGGGGAGGCTGCACACCCTGTGTCTACAGGAGCCTCAGGAGCTGCCCCTGGTGTGACTGCTCTGTGCCACGGTGGGCACTGCAGGGGAGTTCTCCCGACCCCTCACTCGACTTCCCTGTGGTCACTGCTGCCCAGAGACCCGTATGCAGAAAGACAGCCTGGCGTGGCTGCTGACTGTGGGGACCATGGCACCAGCCAGACACAGATTCAAGCGTGGATGGCCATCCTCAGCCTTGGCGCCCTGTAACCTCTGTAGTGCAGCCTACAGAGAAGCAGTTTCTACACTGAGCCACCCTCCTATACAGAACCATAGCCTTCTCGAGACCGTCTCGAGAGTTTGCTGGAGGTTTAAGTGTGTTAACTTAAGCGAAGTGCTTCAACATTGCCTGAGACTTAGCAGGCTCTGACCAGCTCTCATTTATCTGATTTCCTTTGCCTGATGGCCCCTGGGCTCCAAGCTTTCCACTGCCTCGGCCTCCTCTTGCTTCTCAGTCAAGGGTTGTGGTATTCTAAGGATGCTATTATGTGTATCCGTCCCTACAAACAACAATAATGAAAGCACAGGTTGCATTCAAGAGACTTTCTGAGACAAAAGAATAGTATGAATGAAGATGGGGTCGAGGATGTTACTTAATAAATTATGGATAAATCCCGGCAGCATACAATACATTGGAAGGCAGGAAATGTCACGAAGAAGGAGCTCAGCCTCTGAACATACTTGGTGTTGGGTCAAGAGCTCAGTGGGAACAGGAAATACAAATTCACTTCACCTGGAACAGAACAGATCTCATTCAGGAGTGCGCTAACTCCTGAGGGGCCAGATCAAGAGTTAATTCTTCCAGCAGGAGGAAAAGAAGGATGCTCCTCATTAGAGCAAAGGCGGGACTCCTTGAGGCCACAAAGTCAGAAGCCGATTATCTGACTATCTTAGAAAAACCCCAGAGAGGCAGTTTGTCCATTCAAGGTCTACTATTTCTCAACCTCCCAGCCCCTAGGATATTTATCTCTAGGGGAGGAAAGGTTAACACAGAAACACATCAAGGGAGATAAGAGAGCTATGTAATCCTATACCCACCTGGAGAGGAGCCTCCAGAGACTGGCAGTTAGAGGCAGCTAGGGCAGACCGGTTGGGGTAGGGCACAGGACCTGAAAGCTGGAAGGAACCTGAAACAATTAAGTCCGACTCTAACTTCACCAATAAGAAAAGGGAGGCTCAAGAAGTTAATGAGTTGCCAACTCACCTTGCAAGAAAGCCTGAGGACTGGGATGAATGGCCAGGCCTCTTACCTTTAAGCTCAGCATTAGAGTGGCGTTTTGTAAAGTCAAAGACACAGGCTATAAAAGCTGCTGCTCTACTCGGGGTTGGATTTTGGTATTTAGGATCATTAACCCCGTCTAGCATGGATCCCGGCTCCAAGCTTTCTAAAAACTCTTCCTTTGGCTTTCACAATACCACTCCCTGGCTCTCCCTCTTCTCTTGACCCTGCATCTCCCTTCTGCATCACACACCACTTCCACTGTGCCTCCAAGGAATCTCTCCTTTGCACCTATCTGCACCCTTGCTCTCTAAACAAAATCTCATCTCTGCAAGGGCATCCGGACACAGCACATCTAAATCCACAGCCCCTTCTCCAGTTGTCTAACTAAAGGGCATCTAACTAACGGCCTTTCAGTTCAGATCTTTAGTCATATGCAAACAACTTCTAGCCTGCCTGCTTGACTTCGTTAACACAGCATGCAGCCGCCCCAGGCGGGAGCCGGAGGTTTGCTGAGTCTTTCCACAACTTGAAACCTGTGAGCAGGCTCTGCATGCCCCCTTACTGCTCCCTCCTCAGCCACTTTTTGCACCCCCCTCCCCAGCATAGAAATTGTTTCCCACCTGGTTCTCTTGAATTTAACCTTCCCATTAAAAATCTATCTTCTATATAACCACAATAATTACGTCCAGAATCTATCTGATTGTTTCCCTTTCTGTGCAGTATGGCTTGGTTTGCCCCATTCAAGGTTGTGAAACTCCTTAAATTCAGGGATGCTGTCTCATTCCTTCTCCACTTCCCAGAACTTTAGCCCAGTGTCTAAAACAAAATACACACTCATCCCATGTCTGCTAAGTTGAAACGGATTCTGGCCTCTGATTTCCTGGTTCTCTGCAGGGAGGTTGAAACTCTTTCTAGAGAATTTGGCAAGACATTTAATTCAAGATTTCAGATGGGAGTATGGAAGGTAGATGACCTGTGCAGAAAGATAAATGGTGTGTCCAAGTCACTCAAGCTTGACAGGCAGAGTATGGGAGACAGCAGAAGGAAAGCCCTGCCCCTCCCTGTTTAAACAGGGTAATGACGCAGATGGGGGCCTGACCGCCCTGAACCCAGTGTTTGTAACTACTGAGCAAACACGAAGGCCAAGAGGAACTGACCATCCCAGCGAGGCGAAACACAATGGCCTCTCTAAAGGGCTTTCTCTCTTTAGTGTGGCAATCCGCATCTGGAGGTAGGCAACAGAGTACCATTCATACACTGCCGGGACACTGCTGCGGTTCTGCTATTCCTGGTTTCCAAGTGATGCCCAAGGAGTGCGAAGACGGAAAATGGGCCAGAAGGGCCAGTCCAGAAACAGGGTACGTGGCAGCTTCTCCCCCTCCACCTGCCTCTAATGCCTCCCCACCTTTTCTTTTTTTCCACTGCTATCAAAATGTCAAGAAAGCTTCTTACTCCTACTGCCAGGGAAATTATCTGCTTTTCCCAATCGAGAGAGGTGTGACGTGTAGTTTCCATGACCATTTATGCTGTTCTTTGAAGAGAAATGAGACACAATGGCTGGTGTGTCACTCACTAAGACGGATCGCATCATCAATGGCTCGGCTTCCTCTTATTATTTTTACTTCATTTTATATTTATACAGGAGATCCTTCCTGCCAAGGCCGCAGGGCTGCTCCATACTTGAGGACAAGACTTTCCTTGTACCCAACCCCCAGAACATTAGCTCTGGGCTCTGGTAGATTCCTTTGCCCGCGCGCGCCCGTGCACACAGGCACAGAAAACAGACCCTGAGAAACAGACTCGCTAAAGGAAATGGCCATTGTCAAGCAAATCAGTCCTAAAGGAAGCCCTGGAGGGATGAACAGCTTCGAGGTCAGCCCTGGGGCAGGCTGGGGGAGAAAAAGAAAGGCTTTTGTGCGTTCTAAAGGAAATCAGAAATCAGCTTTGCTCTGAGAACCCTCCCTCAAACCCTTCAGTTACCTCCCTCTTTTGCCGTCTTACTGCCTTCAGATACAGGGGGCCAAAGAAGGAGAGAGCCATTGCCAGACGACAGGGGATGTCTACAGGTGTCAGGATTTTGCTTCTTGGGACACTTGGCTTATACGTAGGTCTGTGTCTGAATATCTGGGATATTCAGTTTTTTGAACTGGGTTCTGTTGTGGTTTAAACATGAAGTGCCCCCCGCAAAGGGCCTTCATGTTTTGAGGGCCTTGATCCATGCAGCTGTGCTCAGACGTAGGCCCTAGAGTGGTGGCTGGATCGTGTGGATTCGGGACCTCCAGGGATGAGCTCACAGCTGAATGGGCTTTTAGGGGGCAGGGCCCCTGTGGAGGAAGCGGGCCACACTGCGGGCTGTACCTTTGAAGGGGATATCTTGCCCCTGGTCCCTTCCTTTCTCTTCCTCCGGCTCTTTCCTTTTGGTTTTCCTTCTTGGCTGCCAAGAAGTGAGCAGCTTTGCTCTGCCTCCTCCTTTCACTACAATGTTTCTAGTGAAGTTTTTAGTAGGCCTAAAAGCAATGGGGCCCAGCCAACCATGGACTGAAACCTCTGAAACTGTGAGCCAAAATAAACCTTTCCTTCTCGTAAGTTGTTTTTCCCTTGGGTATATTGCTAAATAGCAGACATGAAACTTTCAAGAGCAGGAATTAGAAGTTAGGTCTGATTTGAGTATTTTCTGAATAATAGGTGTTGACTGCACCTTGATACACTTTCCACTGGGTGATCCGAATTAGCCCACTGAGACAACAGGAAAGGGTCCCACGAAGTCCTGCTTCTCATGACTTCTAACCCCTGGGCAATCATGTTCAACCTTCACTATGAAAGACTCCTCTTGCACCTGGCATTTCAGCCAATAATTCTTCTTTTCTGGAAGCTGCTTTTTTTAAACCCTAATGATGGCCACAATGCTTACATGAATATTGTGGATTCTCTCTAAATCTTCGTGTTATTCAATTTGCCCCCCACCCTTGAATTTTCTTAGGTTCTTGTTTGTTTGTTTTTTGGTACCAGGGATCAAACTTGGGTCCTTGTGCTTTTGAGCCAGGCAGTGGAACCACTCCCCAGCCCGGTTCTTCAAGCTTTGTAAACTTAAACTCAGGGCCGGGGATTTAGCTCAGTGGTTCTGCCGCCTGCCTTGCAAGCGCAAGGACCGGAGTTCAATCCCCGGTACAAAAAAAAACAAAAAACAAAAAACTTAAGCTCAATAAGAGCAGCAGGGCTGTGAGATTAAGAAGTGTTTCTGCAGATGTTGGGCTCCTCTCCTTCCCTTCATTTGAATGACTGCCACTTACTCTTTTGATTTCAGGTTGACAGAGGACAGAGGCACTCATATGCTGAGATTTGTTTGCCATGAAACCAAAGCCTAGAGCAAATCTTTGCTTTGTGTAAGAAATGTCGCAAATGGATAAATAGGTGAGTGTGTGTGTATGTCTGCAGCTTCACAGCTAATCATGATAGAAAATAAATTTCACTGCTGACAATATTCAAGGAAAATAAGTTAACTTCCTCTCACAAGTCTAATAGTCATAAATCATATGTGTGTGTGTGTGTGTGTGTGTGTGTAAAACAGTCTAATTTTCCACTTATCTGTGGTCTTTGAGATTTACTGTTTTACTGAAGCATTTTCTAAGGGTCCTAAATAAGGCAGAAAAGTATCTAAGTTACTATGAGTATTAGAACCAGAAGTCACCCATGGCTTGACCAGAACTGACTAGAATAGTATTTTAAAATAAGAAGGGACCATTCTAGGCCAGTCTTTTTGTTTTATCCCTCCAGGGGTCTTTGATTAGATTAACAGCAGAGTCAGAGATAGCATCTGGTTCTCCTCTTTATCAACACTCTCCATCACCAGGATGCCCTTCCTGAGAATCTTCTGCATCTTAGAATTTATCGTTGTTGCTATTAAGCCTTGGAATTTATAAGCATTTATCCCAGGTTGCCTGGTTTTGATAGCTTTCAGTACAGAATATTGGCAGAAGATCAAAAACAAACTCTTTTCAGGGTTCTGTCCCTAGATAAATCTGACAGGCGCCATATAATGATAAAGGACTGACACCCACTCACGCAAAAGATAGGTTTTATTAACGATAAGCCATCTGGACTTCATCCAGCATTACAATGCTGGCACCGATCATATCTATCTGCCTGTCTAGACAGAGCCAGGTACTTGGGGAAGAGAAACGAGAATTAAGTTATAAAGAAGCATCTGACTCCAATGCAATCTACTATGGTATATTTCCAAAAGCGATATCCTTTCTCAAAAGTCAAAATGCACAAGTTATAGCATCCAATAAAGCACTTGAAAAAAGGAAATGATTTTCTAGTTTTACATTCCCATTTATCTTCCCTGCCTGCACCAAGGTGTGCGGCCCACACCAAACCCACACTGTGACCCACAAGCCTTGTGTGTCTCCTGGCCAGAAGCCAGCTGATGAAACTGGGGGAACTTGCCCCTTGCTTGGACAGTTTTAGATGACATCTGATCTGAGTTTGGTCCCTGACTGCCATTATCTACTTCACCTGTAGATCCACACTCTCAACTGGGAGGTGTGCATTGCTGCTGCGGAGCTGCCTGAAGGATAAACTTTTAGAAATTGTAGCTTCTCTGCAGGCAAAGGAAAAATGGCAGGAGCAAATGGAACAGAAGCCATCCTCAAAGGAATTGTTTAATGCCTGGGTGTGTAGACGAGCTCTTACATGTACATGATCTACACCAGTTTATGAGAATAAAACAGCTTTCTTAATGGTGTAGTTCTAGATGCATGTTCCAAGATTAGGTGTATGTGTGGAGAGAGAAGCCAGAAAAGGCTCTTGGAGAATCTGTAGCTTTATTTATTCATTTATTTTTGCAGTACTGGGATTGAACTCAGGGCCTTTGCACTAGATTATATCCTTCCTTTTCATTTTTCGGTTTGACACAGGGTCTTGCTAAGTTACCCAGGTGGGACTTGAACTTACTATCCTCCTTCCTCAGCTTCCCAAAGTGCTAGAATCACAGGAGTGTGTCTAGAATTAGGAGCTTTAGAGATGGTTTCAGGGTTTTACTTGAGGGAGCTCTTATACTTCTTAGTATTTTTGGTATTCACATGAACAAACTGGGAATAATCCTGGAAGAGGAAGGTACTTTTTGGTTAAGACCTGTTAATTAAGCTCAGCCTCAGTCATGATAAAATTGTGGCAAAAACTTTCTTGGAGGTAGTTTTAGGCTTTCATCACAAAAAACCAGTAAGATAATTAATTTTAAACAGAAGGAAGTAGGAGAGATTAGAACAGTAATTTTCAAGTTGGGGGACGGGGTTTGTCCACCAGGGGACATTTGGTAATAGTTGGAGACATTTTTTGGTTGTCATAGTACATGTGTGTTACTGGCATCTAGTGGGTAGAGGCCCGGGATGCACTGATCATCTGGCAATGCATAGGATGGTCCCACACCAAAGAATTACCTGGATCTACATGACAGCTATGCTGAGACTGAGAACCCCTGAATGGAGAAAGGGCCACAAGAGTGAATTAGAAGAATCTAGCTTCAGTCCTCTGATTGCAAAACAACAAAAATGAAATCCCCACCTTTGGTGCCTCTGTTTCCTCATCTGTAAAACAGGGCTAATAAATATGTTCTTCATAGAAATATTATCAGGATTCATGAAATTATATACGTTAAGTGCTCTGATCTCTTCACAAGAAAGGATCTCTATAAAATCAGAGCACAGTTATTATGACTTGTATTCTGATGAGCTCATGAAACTGTCTTAAACATTCTCCTCCCCCTCAGAAAAAAAATTCCTCCAGGAAAAGAAAACAAACCAGAAATGATCTCATCATGACTACACCTACCACACCAAAAAGCAGACAGAGTTCAGAGAAATGAAATTCTTCCCCTTCAGCAATGAACTAAGCTGCATCTGTAATTAAGATCTTAATAAGGGAGTCAGGGCTTGCTGCAGAGCTGCAGGCTATGAAATGAGGGGGTACCTGGCCAGGTTTAAAACAGGAACAATTGAAATCTGATCCCCCTCAAGTCTTCACACTCTCAGGTGTTCCAAACAAATCCATATTTTAAAAACAGGCTTGCTTTCTTTCTCAAGATGTCTATTTCTGCAAGGGGAAAAAAGGGTGCACCTTATTTTTTTTTGCAAGAAAATGTTATTTATGACTCTATGAAGAATTTGCCTAAATCCACTTTTGCAAAAAGGCACTTAGTTTCCCACAAAAGACCGCCAGAAGGGGCAATGCCTTGGACAGCGGATTGAGCAACTCAGTGACCATGTGTTCCTGAACCTTCTGAGAGAGTTCCCAGTTTCAAATATCCTTGCCATTGTCAGACCAAATGTTCCACTGTTTGGTCTGTAAAACATGGACCCATACCCATAGAAATTATAGATTATAAACCCCAAACAAAGGCTAGGCATACAAGTCTATTTCTTCCTAATGAATCTGCCTCATTTGAGTTGAAAGAGCAAAAAAATATTGGTAAGAGTTTGTAATTCAGGCAATGAACGTGTTCTCCAGTTGACTAGATAATCTTTATAAGCAAGTGAGATATAGTCTCAGGGCCTCTGGGCTTCTGTGAGACTGCCTAGAAATCCCGCCTCACATATGAACAGAAAGAAGGCTTTGGGCTACCTGTTGCCTATTATTTCTTCTCATCACACTGGGCTCTGAGCAAAGAAATTCTGAGAATCAGAGACTAGTGATAAAATTTTATCCCGGGGGAATAGTCCAGAGAGAGGGTATCACAATTTTGCTATTCTGATGCTGTTGTGCTAATACAGCCATTATGCTGGTCTACGGAGCCATTTCCTGCCAGTCTCTTAAGTCATACTACATAACCAGGAACAACAAGGAAAATAACCATTAACAAGTGATTGACATGTCCTGGCACTAAAGACAGCCAACTCCAAAAAAGAATGTGTCTACAAGTGCACATTATGGCCATTCCCTGGGTGCTGGCCTTCACTTTATGATCATTTTGGAAGGGAGAGGCTGTTTGGGGTCAAAGAAATCCAGCTCATTCTTTATTACTGGAGCACAGAGAGGAGTTGGGGATAGAGCAGTTCTGATGAGTTCCAGCCACATGGGCTGTGGGAGTGCAGCAAGATAAAGACCGATTCATAAGTACAGGAGAGAGCTAGCACAGGGTCTCCACCTAATGCAAAGAGATTAGGAAGAGTATTAACAACACATCAAATTGTCTAAATAAATATAACAAAGAGATCTGGTTAAATCTAAATAGACGGAAAATAGATCTGAACCTGACGTGTATTTTGGATAGTACAACTTTCCCCTAAACTTTACAGATACCCTCCCCCGAGCAAAAGAAAGGAATTACATTTAATTTCGAAAGGAGGTAGCAAACATTTTTGTGGTTTGCAGTGCTTGCACGTTTACATATTCATGTTGCTCCATCTTTATTTCTGGAGAGCAGAAACATCAACACTGCACATAAGGAACATCTTTGGTAACATAACATTACCTTGCCATGTTAGAAATACCAAGAGGAATTCTAGCTCCAACACCAAGAGGATATGCCAAGAAACAGGAGACTACCAAATCACTGGACCCAGCCTTTGAGCAAGGATCATTCACCACTTGCTAAGCACCACTCCACACCATGGATGGCTGGGAAGAAGAGTGGGGAACGAGGGGCCAGCTGTTTTTAAAGAATATACTAGGATTTAGTCAGCAGACCATGGTAGGGCCCTGGCAAATGTATTACAACATTCCACTGGCAGTTTTAATATCTTCACAATCAGCTGCCCCAAATCCTCACCTCAGCCATGAAAAATTGCTGTCACATATCATCACCATCCATGCTTTCTAGAGTGCCAGTTCCATCTGCACCAAGCGACACGCCTCAATTCACCTGGATTGCATTGTTTACAAAACCTTCCAAAAGATTCCCGCTTTCCAACAGGAGGTGGGAAGGTGCCAGGGAGGAGAAATCTGCAGGGGCCCCGGTTCCAAAGTCCTTGTTAGCCGGGAAGAAAGACCGCCAGGAGATGGCTGGAATGTTCAGAGTAAATACGATGGAGGGTGTGTTGTTGACAAAGTATAAACAGGGCTTGCAGGGGGTTTTTGGTCTTATTTCCATGCCCATGCTCTTGGCAATCATCTACTGCCTAGGCAACAGGCTGGCATTTTAAGTTGGAAATATTGTATTTCTTCTCCAACATCCCTGTTGCTATATCTTGGTAGGGAGGCTGCTAATTAAGTCTATCTGTTACTGTGTACTGGCTGGTATTCTAAACCAGTTTGCCTAGGTTTCTTTCTAACGCTAAAATGATCTAAGACATAGATATTTAAGAACTTTTACTTTACATGGTCGTCATTCTGCCTGGAATAGGGTAAGGGGCAGAGATTACTTCAAACTCATTCATGTACCCCTAATTCCTCTTCCTTGGATGCACCTTTGATTTTTTAAATTGACAATTTTTCTCTTTTCCTCCCTAGTATTTTTGTTATGGGTCAACAATTCTAGGGAATGTTTCCTCTTAAACTTTTTTAATGTATATAATAGTTCCCTATCTATCCATGTGTGCATCCATATGTGTGTGTATCTTATATAACAGCTCCCTTTTATTAAATGCCTACTATGCTCTAGAAATTGATGACTATCATATTTTTATAAGTATCTAATAAACAGTATCGTTATTCCCATATTATTAGTAAAGAATCTGAGGTTTAAAGTAGCTTGCCAAAATTTATACTGTTAGAAACAAGGGCCCGGGATTTAGCTCAGTGGTTCCAGTGCCTGCCTCGAAAGTGCAAGGTCCCGAGTTTGATCCCCAGTATCAAAAAAAAAAAAAAAAAGAAAAAAAATAAGATTTGAAACGTAACCCATGAATTTGTAGTATACTATACTATACAATGCTAATCCTTTAAAATGGTTATCTGTGTGTATACTTTATATATTCCACATTGACTTTAATATTCGTTGAGTACCCATGGTGAGGAAGATTCTGCAGTTTTAGGGATGTCATGTCTTATTAGTAACAAAGAAGAACCAAGCCAGTAACAGATTAGGAAGCAGGGCCATGTACCGTAGGTACGCTGTTAGGTCCTCATGTCTGGGATCTGCATTTCCACAATGCACTTCCGGGCTCATGGATACTGAACAACACTCAACCCCCTGAACCCAGTAACTGGGCTTTGGACATAAGCCTGTCACCAAGTCCTGAGGCGCACTATCCTTTTGATATCTTTGAGCATGTACTATATATACTAGGAGAGCTTGTTTACTTGTCATGTGTCAGGAGTACTTTATACGGTAAGTGCAATACTTTACATTCATATATTATCTGGGGCCTTGGAACAATAGCAGCGGGGTGGTTATTATTATCCCTATTTTACACATAAATCTGAGGCTGAGAGAGCTTAACTTGCCCAAGATCACAGAGGTTTAAGCCACAGGAAACGGAAATGCCTCTCTTCAAAGCCCACACTCTTTTTGTCTGTATAATAAAACCAAGTCCTTGCTCCTTCAAGCTTACCAGATCCTAGATGATGCTTTAAATTCAAGGACTTGTCTATCAGTCTACCTCTACAGACAAATAAAGGATGAGTCTCTCAGTCACTGTGGCTCACTTAACACTGGATGGCCTATGGGAGTTAGTTCCAGCTATCACTTAGTGAGTTCACGGGAAGTGGTTAATAAGTAAGGTAGTGCTAACAGAGTAGGGTAGAGGTGAAAAGCATAAAGCCTGTTGAAGGGGTGTATTCAGTCCAGGAGATAAAGAGTTAGGCTTCCGATTGCTGCAGAAAGTGGACAGATGAGGAGACTTTCCTAGTAGGAAGTGACAGGCTGTTCAAGTCACATGGGCAGAGTCAGGGTCCAAGAAATGGGAGCAGCAAGGGGACAGGACTTCCCCAGCAGAGTCCAAAGACAGGGCAAGGCCAGGAGCATGGGATGAGCGTTAAGGGCGTACATCTGTGTAGGTGGGGAAGTGAGCCCTATAGAAGCCTGCTTCTGGAGAAGCATACAGAGTGCTTTTGCAAAACAAACAGGGGCCGAGGATTTAGCTCAGTGGTTTTGCCACCTGCAAGGACCCGAGTTTGATCCCCGGTACCAACGAACAAACAAACACCAACAACAAAAAGCCTACAAGAGCCAATGGGATGATAAAAGCACAAAAGGGGAAGGGAATTTGCAAAGGGGTTTGAAAGGTAGAAAAATGTTTCTTTTAATAGAAGACTGGAAGTGGAGGAGAGAGGAAGCCACTGAAAACTTCTGGGAATAGGGCTGACAAGTATTCCAGCAGAGAAAGGGTGCTCCAGGCATCCTTGGTATGTGTTACACACTGTGGAACTTGCTAGCATTGGTATTACAGAAACATCTAGAAAGACATTCATCTCTTTGCAGCTAAGTCCCTTGGTCCTGAAAATGGGTTTGCTAAGTACATACATAAATAAATAATGAAGTTAATATTTTTCAAAACATCTTTTTGTACTTTTATATGCATAGATCTCATACAAGAATTTGAAAGAAGGGGTGAAGGCAACAAATCATTTAGAGAAAAATGAAGAATTTTTTTTTTGGTACCATGGATCTCAGGACCTTGCCCTTGCGAGGCAGGCAGAAGCACCACTGAGCTAAATCCCTGGGCCTAAAAATAAAGAATTTAAAGCCAAAGTTATCAAAGTAAAGAAAGAACTGAGAATTCTGTAGGTTATAAATGACCATATTGGCTAAATCAAAGACCCTCTATAAGCATTTTCTTCTCAAGCGCCGTAATTTCAAAGTTCCCTTCAAAAGCTTTTTATTATATACACTTTATCCTTTCCATGACCCACTCAGCCCCCATTCAACCAGAACACCAAGAATCTGAATTTTGGACCGTAGTTTTCTTAATTGTATTGAGAGTCCCATGTGTACTTCTTCTTCAGTCAAAACGTGTGAATTTGCTGTATGGTAGATGAGATAAGTAATTTCCAATTACTATGGGCACAGCAAGGTTTCAGAAATTTGGCAAAGCCACAAAAGCTGCCCAGTCCTTAGAGGTGTGTGGGGGGGGGCAGCATCCAGGCCTGGGCACAGATGGGCGGGGCCTTGGGCTTCTGCTTAAACACAGTGGGGCAGGTGCCCTTCAACCAGTCTCCCTGCAAACTGCAGGAACTGGCTTCCTCTAGATCCTCAGATTGGAGCCTTCAAGGCCGAAGCAAACAAGGGCATCCAAGCAATTCCTCCACCTCCCATTTGGAACATACTCTGTACATTAAGGGGATTTTTGTGGAAAACTTAGTAGAGAAAGCCCTCACAATTTACCATTACACAGACCGAATCTCTTCTAAAAGAAATAAAACTTTAAATACTTATGCCTAACTGCAGCCTTCCTATGAATAAAAAACATACAATAAAGTAAAAATAGGCTCAAGATGCACAGACCAAAACAGTTTACCTCAAGTAATAGCTCGCATTCCTCAGTCCTCATGATTATTGACAATTGCTAGCTGGCCTGGAGCTGTGTATGCTATGGACAAAACAAGTGGCAGTTGCTTGTTCTCCAGTTAGGATCCCTGAAGTAGCCAAACCAGATGATCTGGTTAACAACAGCAAGGAACCTTTTATGGCCTGATTTATAAATCTCTCAATGAGCATTTTAAGTCGGTGCTAAATTTATAGTTTATAGAGTAACACAGTGTTTAAGAGATAATTCCTGACTCCTGGATTTTACAATCTAATAATCATCTGGTTTTACTACCTAAGTGGCTCAAATTAAACAAATAACTGCCAAGCATGCATTTCATTTTGCTTTGTAGAGTTAATGTCTAAAAATAAATAAATAAAATAATTATCCTGTAGGAATAGTTGGAATGAAATAATCTTGAACTTTCTGGGAGTAGAAAACACTAGTTAAAAGGATGTTTTAGGGAGGTCAAAGATGGTTCTTTCTCTTAAAAGTAGTTAAATCATGAATCCAATGTCCACTAGCTGTAGGGCATCGGAAAAAATTACATGTCCTCTCTGGGCCACAATTTCTACCATGCAAAATGGGTATAAAAATAATGTGTCTAAATCAGGCAAGGTGCCACATGCCTGTAATCCCAGCACTTTAAGAGTCCAAGACAGAAGGACTGCCAAGTTGGAGCCCAGCCTGGACAATTTAGCCAGACCCTGTCTCAAAATGAAGAATAAAAAGGGGTAGGGATGTAGCTCAATGTGAAGGCCCTGGTTCAATCCCCAGGGAGGAAAAAAAAAAAAAGAAAGAACAGTTACATATGACAATCCCATATTGTCACGGTAGATCTCCATTAATGTCAAGTCACTCCACTACTATTTAATAGAGAGAAAATTCAGACTTTAAAGGAAAAGTGGATTGCTTCAACTATTGCTTCATTTTATAGTCAATATAAGGTGTCAATCTGGCACCCTGTTTAGTTGGAGAAACCAGCATTTTTGCAGGTGAAGGTGTCCACAAAGTAATAAAAAATCACATAGTTACACCATTTGGCCGAGCGTTCAACACGGGTAAAGCTCAGCAGTGAGGCAGGTTTTTTTCAGGAATGCCAGTTGGAATTTATCTTGTCAGTCACCATGATGTTTTCTTTCCATAAAGGGTAAAGCTAAACATGATGAGGTCACTGAATAAAAGCGATACTTTAGACTTTGTCACTTGTATCACTTTTTAGACTGCAGAACTCAAGGTTAATTTCAGCCATTTAACTTTCTAATAACAAATATACAAACATACTTTCTCGCTTCCCAGTAAGCTAGTTTTTAATTCAGCAACATAGAGAGGAAGAGAAAAAAATAATCACTCCAGTCCTATTTCTGCCCTGAATAGGGAAACTGGAAATAGGGAGTGAACCATTTCAAGAAAGAGAATTACCCTGCCAGGTAGAATTTGTGTCTGATTGTATCCTGAGGTCAGATATTAATAATCTTTAGGATTATCTTTTCTTCTGATCTCCCCTACTGAGGCAGATAATGGAAAGCTGATAGTAAGGATAACTGACACCTGTGTCTTCAGAGAGTTGTAACCTTTTCAAGAACTATAACTCATGCATCACAATAACAATGACAGTTAAATTTAGAGCTTTTGAACAAGATTTACAGCTACTGAACAAAAGATTTATCACCAAGGTCAGCCAGTGGCTATTAGCGACAGCAAGTATTTACAACCTTACATCATAAAAGGATAGTCCAGAGACTAGATAATTCAGAGAGAAAGCAAAGTAACTGATAGCACAATCCCTGAAGATCAGACAATATAAATGGTCAATACAAAAGCATAGCCACCTTGCCAACCTTCATTTTTAAGCATAGCAATTTGTTTAAAAACATTAGGATTCATAAATTGGGGGTGGGGGAAGGAATCAGACCCAATTCATTGCAATCTGGTACTGGCCAGGGTCTCCTGGGGGCTGTTTACTTCCTTAGATGGGAAATGCTGGACAACTCGTATTCCTTTTGCCAAGAATAAACACATAAGCTATGGTGTAAATTGCCCTGGAAAATAATGCTACCGAAATATTGCAATTGACACTGTAACATTCAGACAACAAACCGGCCTGAGCCTCCTACTCTCAGCCCATCCAAATAAAATAAAACGGTTTCAAGAAACGACTAATACTCATTTATCCTAACATCCAATACCATCTAAGGTTGTGCCCTCAGCCCCGTGATATTATCCGGGCTTTTCATTTCTCCCACCCAAGTGCATGTGGCAAACTGCTTCCCGGACCAAACGCTTAAACCAACCAAAGTCTGTAAAACTTCGCTTTAGGAGTCTCAGCAGTTCTGATTCCTCTTCTCCGGCTCCGGAGGCCAGGCCAGGCTCTGGGGGGAGCCGCTGAGACTTGAGCGGTACAAGTGAGACGCTCTCTCGCGCACAGTGGCGAAATCCAACTTCTCACCACGTCCTGTCCCCGGCCGGTATCAGAGTAGATGGACGGGGTTCAGAAAGACTGATTTTCTCCTTGCCTGCCAACCTCAGTGACCCAGAGCTATCCGGATGTCTCCAAGCCACACAAGGGCCCCGTCCGTACCAAAAGTTGTCACAGTGGCACACACGCGAGCACGGCCAACAGCGTCCAAAGCAACCTCAGGCACGAGCTTCTCTTACCTTATACTTCATTTCGGCAGCGGTGAACTGAGCGGTGGTCCTGCACTAGTTACACAGCATTAAGCACGGGAGTGTCCGCCCCTCCATGGAGCGCGGGGCTGACAGCAACTGAGCTCGGTACCCACGCAGCGCGCCTTCCCGGGTCTCTGAGCTCACTGTTTTGACTAAGGCTGGCCCATCGCGGATTCATTTGCATACCACCCCATCATTGGCTGGTGAGGGAAGGTAATGATTAAGCTCCGCCCACCCCTGTAACTTCTAAAGAAAACTCACGACAAAGACTTTGTAATGCGATCTTTTTTTACATTATCAAAAAGGGAGGAAAATAAAACAGAAGGTGGGGAACCATCCTGGACCTCCGCAACCTCCACCCCATAAAATTAAAAAAACATTTTTTAAAGAAAAAAGAAGCCAGCAAAAGGAGATACATTCCTTTTAAGATTAACCTAAGTTTTAAAGAATCCAAATTCACAAAAGCAGCCTGACAGTCGCGCTTCCTGTGACCTAGCAACTGGTTCATAAACCCATTTCATTTCAAAGCCATTCACCTCCCAATGTCTACATGAGACGAACCCCGGGAACAAAAGGTTTTCTGTCTCCAGGCCCCTTTTTACTAACTACCCCTGCTGATCTCTCTCCCAGTCTCTTTCTCTTTGCCCTCCCCCTCCCTTTTCTGCGGCTGTTTGCTTTTTTTGTTCTATGCAGTGTTCAAAGTACTTTGCAATGTCAGTGTGGAAGGAGCTGGAATACAATTCTCCCTTAGTGAGGAGTACTCCCTGCGCGGGGCTTCTCACCAGGGCCTTACGGAGTTGAGCCAGGCACACGCAGCAACCTTCGCCGTCTTTGTTGAGCAGAAAGGTTGGATGTGACCCCTTCGATGGGCCGGTCAGTGCACACCCTATGCATCTTCGCAGGCCTGAGTTCTGTGCTCTTTGACAGCTGGCATTGCTAGCTCCAGCTTTGAACACTAGTGTTTTTCCTTCTGACCTCTCTCCCCAAGATGACCCATTAACCCACCAACACTTAGTATTCTGGGAAAGGGGCATGCACTGTTTGATAAGGCTGGTTATAAAGCCCAGTGCCACTCTGGGGAAGCACAGGACAAGATTGCTATAGAGATTCCATTTGTTCATTTCCACCGAGAAGAGACTCACCCAGAAGAAGACAGAAATAGTCACTTTTAGTGAGGAGAAAAACTTTCTTCCAGGGCCTCAGGATTGAGACTTGGTGAATCCAGACAATAGCTGTCCCAGTGGGAAGCTCTCCAACCAGACTACATGACCGGCTTGGAAAAATCAGTCCCCCCCTTTTTTTCTTGGCTGCTTGGAGTAGAATGAGTTTGTTCTTCTCCCCTGGGTCGAATTCTCAATGGATTAAAACTCTACTTTTATGATCTAAGCAAGAAGAACAAGAGAGCAGCTGTCTTTCCAGCTCGGTTTCCAGGTAGAGGGTTTGCAGGTAGAGGATTGCCATTTACTGCGGCCCCATTTTCCTGGACGCAGCCCCAGCCGTCATAATGAGGCTGACACACCTGTTCTGCCTCCTCTTTGCTTCCTCCTCATTTGTCCTGGAGCAAAAATGGGGCTGATTTTGCAAGATCCCTCTGGAGGTAAATAGCATTCGACGTATTGCGTGGCAGGGGTCTTCCCCACCTTGCAGACGTACACAGGGCAAGAGTCCATGTTAGTTTGCAAAACGTTGTTTGCATGTCTGCCAGGGAGAGGGGAGGATGAGTCAAAGGCCTGCCCATCTGGGAGATGAGTCTCCAGCAGAGGCAGATAACATTCTCGGCTTCCTCCACCCCAGGCTGACGCCGAACCCTCCTGTTGTGTGTGATGGGACTGCTGAGCACGTGGACCCCAACTCTCCCACCCCACCTAAGTATCCAAACAGTTTCCCAAAGCCTGTGCTGGGACTTTTTAAATTTCATTTCTGAGCTAGAAATCTTGATTCCTACCAAGGGAATCTCCTGTGTTCCCGTTTCTACTCAGTACAGTAAGACACTTAAAATCCACCTGAAGTTCATTTCGAGATGGTTTAGGGTGCTGTATCATTAGCTGCATAAAGAAAAACATAGGGATGTTGGAATTAGATAAACTTGGTTTTTTGGAATAAAGTTTGGAACAAATTTGAATTTAGTGTCCTAAAATGTAAAATAGAGAACCTGCTTGGGTTATAATAAGGATGAAAGGAAATAATGTGGGTATAGGGCTGGGTATTTAGCTCAGTGGTTTTGTTGCCTGCTGTGCAAGCGCAAGGAACCGAGTTTGATCCCCAGTACCAAAAAAAAAAAATGTGGGTATAAACTAATAGTACTTGGCATTTTGTAAGATCTTAATAAATGTTTGCTTATTATTATTGATATTGTTATTATTTCAACATTAATACTAGATTTTTCATATATTAGTTACTATATGATATTGTTATACAATAGCATTAATATTTAATTATTTTATTAACTGTAAGTATTGTTAATATTAGGTTGTTGATATTTGGAGAGTGGAAGGCATTCAGAAATAGGTGAGGAACCGTCTTATCTGTGTGCCTTCTATTTCATAGGCAAGCAGACTTGCATGGTCAGCATGGGGTAGGCGGGACACACGGAGAAGACAAGCTCACAGGTAGAAGGAAGGGTGGTTGGATTTTTTCCTAAGCTTGACAAGAAGCCACTGGAGTGTGCTGAGTAGGGAATGATCTCTTTCTCTCTCTTCACCTGTGTTTAAACATTCAAGGATATTAGCTAAAATGATGAGCTCTGGTCTTAAATTAGTGGTTTAAGTAATGCAAATAGTTGTTACTTTATTAGTGCCATTTAGTATGGTTCCTTAAAGCCCCTTGGGAACACAAGTTCCATCAATGAATAGAGAAATGGCTCCTTCTCCATCTATTACCTGAACTATTGGGTGCAAACATGAGGTTTAAACTAGACTATGTCATTGGGTTCTGCAGCAGCTCTTGTGCTCACATGGGGGCCTTCCTGAATTGGGTCCGGGCCTGGGGTTCAGACCCTGGGCACCCCCCATTCTTGTTAGCAGGTGTCTCTGCCTGTCACCAGCCTGCTTGTTTGGCAAGAGCTACATCTTCCCAGACCCTCTGCAGGCAGGATTGAGAGCACAGCACCGGATGGCACCCAAATGACTTTTCAGCTGCCATGGGCCATTTGTACAAATGCAGCAGATGTTAAGAGGGTGCTGGAGGAAAGAGACCTCTGTCCACAACTTTGGAGGAAACCGTGGGGCAAGGTCACCGAACCAGGGCATGAGAGCAAGGGCTCGAAGCGACCTTGGAAATCTTCAAAGCCAGCACCTCATAGAGAGCACGGAGCCCTCTTGGAGGTCGGGTTTTGAACAGGTTGCACCAGCTTGAATCATGATGAGAATCCAATCATTAGGTCAGTCTCCTGAATTTCTTTCTGAGCAGTTCCACCGATTTCTTTTTAGTTTCCTTGCCTGAAATCTCTTCCTGTTCCAGCCTATCTTCTATGCTGCTACCTGTTGAATTCCCAGAATACAGAACCAATCCCATTACTACCATGTTAAAAAAAACAAAACAAAACAGTGACACTTCGTGCCTTAAAACACAGAATCTGGACGCTTTAGCAGGGGCTGTCCTCTGAGCCCACACTCTCCTTCTGGCCTTACCTCTCCTCTTTCCCTGCCTCTGTCCCTCCCTCCCTCCCTGTCTCTCATTCCACCCTCCAGCCACATGGGGGTTTGGGGTGAATCCAGAATAGGCTCCTACCTTTCCTGACTTGTACAGATGGCCCAGCAGGCCCCAGATCCTGTCTTCTGCTGCGGAGCCCAGCCCCAACACTAACCCTTTTGTGCTTCTTTGTCAACAACCCCCACCCTGCCCACCTTGGCCTTCCGTAACCCTTCCCTCCCTCCCTTACTGTGCCCCCATTGTGCTGGGAACACAGCTCTACTATAAAGGCTTTTCCAAGTTGCTTCATAAAGGCTTGTTGATGTCTGTCCCCCCAGCTTTGGTGTGTGCTCCAGCAGAGCAGGGTGGTGTCTCACTGACACCCCGTCCCCTTGTACCTTACGGGTGCTTAAGTGCTTGCTGAATGGCTAAGAATATAAACACAACTACAAAGAACATACGTTTCCCTTGAGGCTCTGCTTGGTGCCCAGGAAGGGAAGGAGAAAAACATGAGTTAGAGGGCAGTGGTGCAGTTTACATTTATGAAAAATGAGCAAAGATGAACCTTGTCAGAACCAAGGCAAGGCCAGTCCTCCAGTTCCATAGCTATGAACCTAGAATAGCTTTTACACTTTTAAGTGGCCTGTCTGGGGGTGGGCGTGTCTGACAGAAAAGAATAATATTAATGAAATGTGCAAGTACATGAAATTAAAATTTCTGTGTCTCTGAATAAGGTTTTATCAGAACATAGTCATTCCCATTCATTTACACATTGTTTCCTAAACAGAGATGCAGAGCTGAGTGGTTGCCATAGAGATAGTAAAACCCACAAAGCCAAAGTCATGTGTTGTCTGAGGCTTTGCAAAAAAGTGCTCTGATCTGTGTTCTAGAACAGTACAAGGTAAGTCTGGCCCTGGTTCGGACTAAAGTGCAAATCCTTTCTAGAGGAAAAATCTAGACACTGAATGAATACTAGACCTCAGGAAAGAAGCTCACTCCTAAAAAAATAAGCATGCTGGGACTATGGTTTACTGTTTTACTTTCACCAGTTTTTTTATTATTGTTTTTTGTGTGTGTGTGTGTGTGTGTGCGCGTGGGATTGAACTCAGGACCTTGCACTTTCGAAGCAGGTGCAGTGCCACTGAGCTAAATCCCCACCCCACCCCCTTTTTTAGTTTAAATTCTTTTATTGGTACATTTTAGGTATACAATATGTTTACATTTGTCATTGGGTGCTTGTACCTGTGCATGATGTATCTTGGTTCTTATTTTTTCCCCATTACCTGTGCCCTTCACCCCCACCACCCTTCCCTACTTACATAGATTTCATTTCCATTTTTTTTTTCTTTTCTCATAATTTTTCCTTTCCATTCTTTCCTTTCCCCAACTCCTCCCACCACTCCTACCCCTTTGGACCTTCTCCTATTTCAAAGTATCAGTTATTAATTATTAATCCTTTTAATCCTTATTCACACTCTCAGTTTCTCACACTAGAGAAACTATTTGGTATTTACACATGTGTGTCCTATTTATTTCACTTAAGAGTATGGCCTTAATACGCATCCATTTAGCTATAAATGACTCTGGTTTGTCATTCTTTATGGCTGAGTAGTACTCCATTTTATAAAAAAACCCATATCTTCTTTATCCAGTTTCCAGTTTATGGGCACTTGGACTGTTTCCAAGCTTTAGCTATTACAAACTGTCCTGCTATAAGCATGGGTGAACATTTATCTCTGTGGTATGATTCTTCTAATTCTTTTGGGAAAATACCCAGCAGGGGAATACCTGGCCCCTTCTTATTATTGATTGATTCCAGTACTGGGTATTGGAACCTAGGATCTTTACACTGAGTTACATCCCCAGCACTTTTTAAAACCTCTTTTTTTCCCATTAAGTTTATTGGCACATTTTGGGTATACAATACAGTTACTTTCATCATTGGGATCTTGTACCTTTACAAGATGTATCTTGGTTCTTATTTTTTTTCCCCATTCCCCTGCCCTCCCTTCATCCTCTCTGCCCCTCCCTATTTACAAAGACTTTGTTTCCATTTTTTTTTTCTTTTCTCATAAAAAACTTATTTTTAAGGCAAGGTCTCACTAAGTTGCCCAGGATGCTCTCAAATTTGCAGTCCTCCTGCTGCAGCTTCCCAGAATGTTGGGATTACAGGCATGTTACCATCATGCTCAGCTTGATCCCACTTTTTAAAAAGCAATTTACATATACCAAAATTATTTCAAAAAATAATTGGAGAAAGCAGAATTTTTATTTTATGAGAAGTTTCCAGAAACCTCTCAAAGAAAACCAGCCACTGAGCATTATCTCCTTTAATCCCCCGGGCCCCTGGCTTACTGAGCCTTGATGGAAGTCCCCACTCCACCCCATCCTCCGGGGCCAGGCCCTGTGCTAGATATTTACAAACATGATTTCAGTTAATGGTCATCTCAGGTACCAATGTCTTGAGACAGGTTGGATTGTTTTTTCCCGTGGCACAAAATGGAGACTCAAACAGGCTTTGTAACTGGCACAAAGTTCCAAGGCAGGTGAGTGGTAGGTGTGGTATAGAAACCAGGTTGCCTCCTTCCTGAGTGTGTATGCCACTAACCCAAGGGCTGCACTGCCCACCAGCTGTCTCCTCAATGCATGGCCCTATCTGAGCCCGTTTGTCAGCTCCCTGAAGCTGAGTCTCTGGCCTTGTAGGACTAGCCCTGGGGAGGAGAGATGTGGTTCTGGAGCCTTGAGGAGAGCTCATAGTATAAATGCAAACACACACACACACACACACACACGTGCAACTGTGCACACACCTACTATTCTCCCCTCCTTTCACCTTTCTGCTTACCTGCAGCTACCTTGCTTCCAGCTGGCATCCCATTCATGTCATTCATGAAATTTTCCTAGAAAAATCTCCATCATTTCAAGTCCACCATCCAATCCTCTCCTGTGTCTTGGATTCTCCCACCATCTATGGCCAAAGTCAAACTTTTCAAATCCAGCTACAGAAGCAATCCTGACTGCTTAGCCTTCTTCTCATACACATCGGGCTCAGTAGGCTTGGTGTGAGCCCTTGGACTCCGTCCATTTGGAAAGGGCCTCTCATGGTTTGTAGTCTATTTTAGGGGTAGTGCACACCGTTTAGTGCTCTCCACAATGAGATTTGAAGCAACTTACAGAAGAGGGTCTTATTTTTGCTTCTGTTCTATCACCTTCTGCACCTATGTGGGTAGCTGAATCTCATTCTATGCCCTCTCAAAGCCTTAAGTTTTGTTCACATAGTTTTCACTGAAGTGCACAGGGAGAAGAAAAGTAAATAAACCACTTCCCAGCAGGCAAGGGAAGAGATCTTCTCATTTCAAGACAACAACTCTCTTTGATGTGTTGAACTGGTCAAGCTCTTAGAATGAATGAAAGTCTGTTATTAGAGAGGAACTCCAAAAACAGACTCTAGTGCTTTGTTTTTTAGATACAGTAGACTGGGGCTTGCATCCGCTTTCCCTCCACTAATATTTTGGCATGAGAGACCTCACAAAGGCTATCCAACTTCATCCCCCAAAACCCCTGTTAACAGAAGTACTCTAGGAATAAATTCTATTTTCTAAGTGTCGGTGAGGCAATGTTACAAAAAAATTGTTTGTGTAGATGGAGGGTGTGTTTACTAAAAAGGCTTGTCTCACAATCCCCAGATCACTTCAGTTTGGTATCTCCTTAGCTTAGTTCTTTTTGCTCATTTAGTGGCACACCATGTGCAGCAGGGCGGGGCTCTAATCCCAGAGGTCAGACATGGTTCCTGTAGATGGCTGTGCACATGGTGGGTCCCACACTACGAGGACTTCATAAGCTCGTGCTGCTCCTTAAGACTTAGCCAAGCTTACACAGCGTGAAGTTCAGCCCTTGGAAACCTCCACTCTCACATTCTGTCCCCATCCTGGCTGCTGTCTGTCTCCCATCGCAGACCTTTGGGTGGCTTTTCATTTTCCCAGGGTGAAGTGTTAGAACTGAGTGTCATAGGCTCCTGTCAGTCCTTCATAAACGTGAAAGGGTGCGCATAACACCAGGTCACTCCCATGTGTTTATAAACCAACGTAGACCCCTGTAAATGGAGTAATTATGGGCAATGCCTTGACGTGACTTGAAAAACTGTGCAACTGTGAAGTTTTGATGTTTAGGGTTATTATAATTTAGGAATACTTAATTACTACCTTCTCCCCACCCCCAGAGAACTAAACAATGTTGACAGATTAAATTATATGTTAAGTAAACTCACTCAACTCTAGTAAAATATGACACGCGATTGTGAGGCTCCGTTTAGCATTTAGTATTTTCTTTCTTTGGAAGGTTTGATGAAATGAAGTTAAGGGTGAAGTTATAAGAAAAATTAGAAACACATAATAAAGACTCAGGCTTACTGATCTCCACAAATGTGGAAAGATTCACATTTCTACCACTTATATGTATGCAGCTGGCCAAGGCATGAAGTTCCGCTGAAAAAAAGAGCTTATTTAACAGTAAAATTGTGCAGGTTTCCTGGCAAAAGCTGTCTCCTGTTTACTCTGCTTCGAGGTGTTCTGTTATTGCATGCTTTAGTTTGTTCAAATAAACAACCTGTTATATGAAACTGTCATGGAAATCTTTTCTGCTGGTAGAAACTTTAGTCTATGGAATTTTTTTTTTTTTTTAAAAAGGTCAAGGTGATCTGCCAAGACCCAAACAATAGGAATTCCATGCCTGAATGGAAGCACTGCCCAACACAATAACAGTGTTATGAAATGCCTTTCAGATGAGAAGGGACAAAGGTATCCATGTCTACTTTTTGGTCTCCCTTTCTATATACTTATAAGAGCAAAGTGCTTTATTCATACATTTGTGCATTTGAAGAGTTCTCCGGACTTCTCCTTACATATGTATTCCTGCTTTATAGACATAGTAGGACGTGAAGGAGCTTTGTAGTTTCCTGCCCTTCCTCCCTCCACTTCCTCTTCCCGTCTGGTTGCACTCAGCAGAACAGCCTCTTGGATTGTGAGTCCTCATTTCTGGATGGGGCAGGATGTTCTATTTCCAATCTACTCCTGAGCTTTACTGTTCTGCAGGGCACTCTGACACAAAGAGTCATCTTCCACATCCAGGCTTCAGCAGAATTCCAGGGCAGAGCTGAGGGTGAGATGGGCCGCGGAAGCGGGAGTGGGGTGTTTTAAACACCAAATGACCGCTTTCCTGGAGGCCACGGTCAACCATTTCTTCAGTGTTGGAGATGCACTTTTCTCCCTTGATGCCCCAGGAGAGCCAGGCTGACCCGCTTCTCCTCCTGTCCCCTCCAGAGCTGCAAGCATCCTGCAGGCCAGAAGGCGGCCTCGGTGGGGTGTCTGGCTAGCCCCGCTACAGGCTACCGCCAGCTGGCGCTGAAGAGCGAGAAGGAATCCAAGCAATGCGGAGGCTGGTGGAGGGGGCAGGAGGAGAGGGACGTGGTGTGGGGACACAGCACACCCTGCACTGCTCCAGCCAAGCGTTTGAAGAGTTTGATTCATTTTAGAAAGCACACAGTGAGCTCCAGCCATAAGTGATCTTTTATTTTGTCTGCTAGAAGACTGCCTTTCCAGTGTGGGCCCGAGATGGGGTGGCGTAGAGGCATCAGCGTCCACCCTTGACTCCCTGAGTGGAGTATGGACCGCACATTCTTTCCTGCCTACCAAAGCCGAGAAATAATGGGAGTTCTCTATGGGAAAAGCCCAGGGGCGCCTGCTAACGAGCATGCACGGGGCACTCAGCCTTGCTCACTAGCACGCACGCTGAGGTTCACAGATGTTAAGTATAAGTTTCCTTAATTTGCTGAAGTCTTGGCATCCTGTGATTTCAGACTTGAAGATGTAGACATGGGCGTGTTGCAAGGGTTTTCTTGAACTTCAGTGCCTGCGGTTCTCATGACTCATGCTCTAAGCTTGGGCTTCTGGTCTTAGGAAGGGTGGAGAGCAGTGACAAGAAGAAAGCAGAGGCCTCCTGACCTTGGCAGAGGGAGGCCACAGCTTTTGACTTGGATGTCTCCAAGCCACTCTACCCAGCTGTCCCTCAGAATCCGCGAGTGCTTTCTACCCACACACAAATCCAAGATCGCTCAAGCCCCTTATGTACAATGGTGTAATGTTTGCATAGAACCTACTCACTTCCTCCTGCATACTTTAAATCAAGAGTGGCAAACCTATGGCACGCGTGCTGCAGCGAGCTGTTTGTTATCACTGAAAGCTCTGAAAGGCACGCCATCACTGCTTTAAATCATCTGTAGATTTCTTAAAATACCTTGTAATACAGTATAATTGCTGAGCAAATATTGTTATACTGCATTATTTAGGGGATAATGACAAGAAGAAAGTCTGTACGCATTCAATACAGATATAGTTTTTTTCCTGAACATTTTCAATCTACAGTTGACTTAATGGAAGATGAGGAACTCCTGGATACAGAGGGCTGACTGCATTTTCAAACACTATCACCTGGACGCTTCTGGTCATTAGAAAAAAAGTCCCTCCTCTTTATCCCCCTCAAGCCCACAGCAGGCTCAGATCCCCAGTGGCCTCCCCTCAGCCCTTTCACACCCTAAGCAAGTAAGCTGAGGTCCTCTTCACCCAAAATACAGGTTCTCAGCTCCTTGTTTAAAGCCCTGGAAACCAGATAGGAGTGAGGAATTCAGAATATTTTGGATTGGAGAAGATTTAGGGGATATACCGGCTATTCAGAAGGCTCTCCGTGGACCCGGGCTGCAGATCCGCTCCCAGCTCAGCTGTCACCAGGATGGAGGTCGTACCAAGCAGGACCACGGAGGAAGACACAGCACCTTGGGCCAATTCTGGACAGGTTTCAATGCCCAGTGAGTTAGGTAAACACCGAGATTTTTACCTTTTCAAACTGTGGGTGAGTAAATGCATTCCATAGGTGTTTGGGGGTCTCTCCTCTGCCACTGCTCTTTCCCCAACACCGACCAAGCTCTGACTCCCTTGCTGCAGCCACCCAGCGAGCAGTCCCCAGGCCTGGCCACCCTCTCCACCCCCAGGCCTCAGCCCCTGCCCCACTCCATTGATGACCACCCAGACAGCGACTCTGTGAACAGCCAGCTAGTGTTAGCTTCACTGGAAAAATGAACTGAAGGACTTAACGGTGTGCAAGCCACGGCAGTGATGGTGAATGAATTCATCCAGTGTGAAAGGCTCTCGTCTAATTGCTCACTCAGCGGCCTCACTGTGCACCTGTCCAGTGTGTGGTGGCCCAGTGTGGGTCTGCACATCATGTTTTGGGGAGCCCTGCTCTAGGGAGACCCCCAGTCTCTTCTCCATCTACTGACTTCCCTATCCACCCTCAGCTCCCACTGTTCCCTCCACATCCTCGGTCTCAAAATGCACCCACAGAAGTCAGCTCTTATTTCCCTTCTCTTCCTAATATTTTCCAGCCCTCTTTTAGGGCAGGATTTCCTGGAAACCCGACCATCAGCACTCTTCCCTTCTATATTTTCTCCCTTCTCTATGGCGTCCTCCCCAAGTGACGTCTGCTCTGGCTTCTACTTGGATGACATTCACATCTCAGGACTTGAGTTCTGAGTCCCCGACTCTCCATTTCCCACCACACCCCATTACTATTCCAGAAGCTTCTCATAAAAACTTCAGATTCATAGGTTGTAATGGGTAATTGTACAGGTCAATGGGGCTAGACTGTGGCAGTCAGATATTTGGGCACATACTGGTCTAGACTTTGCTGTGAAGGTATTTTATAGATGAGATGAACGTTTGCACCAGTGGACTCTGTCACAAAGGTGGGTCTTTTCTAATCAGTTGAAGGCCTTAGAAGAAAAGGGAGGGAGGTCTCTGGATGAAGCAGGCATTCCTACCCGATTGACTTCAGACTCGAGATGCTACTTCAGCTTTTCACTGGGCCCACCATGCAAAGTTTGGACGCGAGAGCCAACTCCTTAAAACAAATCTCTGTGTGTGTACACACACACTGCTCTGGATTGGATAAGTGTCCCTCAAAAGCCATGTGCTATTGGGAGGTGGTGGAATCTGGGAGGTGGGGATCACTGTTGCACCCCAGTCTCTTTCTCTCCTTTTTGCACCTGGCTGTGGGGTGAGCAGCTCCCTCTTCCACATGCTCCTGCCCTCATGTCCTGCTGTGGCCCCCAAATCAGCAGAGCCAAGCTGGACTGAAACCTCCCAAAGTGTGAACCAAGTAAGGATTTTCTCTTTTTAAGTTAATTATCTGGGGTAGTTTGTTACAGTAATGCCATGCTGGCTAACATGCACGTGCACACACACACACGTGCACACACATGCGTGGACAGATGCTCCTGGTTCTGTTTCTTTGGGGAGCTCTGACTGACACACACGTGATGTTCCCATGCATGGTGTCCACTTAGAACTACTTCATTTTTCACACTAACATTGTCCCACTGACTTAGAAGCAAAGCTTCTGTCTGATCTTGCTCCCACCTACTTCGCACATCTAATCAGCTGCCAAGACATGTCGGCTTTGTACCCTCAATATCCACGGCAAAATCCCCTCCATTCATGGAGACCCAACTACCACTCAAGTCTGGCTGTTAGAGGATGCGTCTCCTGTCCATGGTGATTGATTCAAGTACCTGGCATCTGAGTCAGAGAGTTTTCCGATAACTTCTTTGAGATTTTTGTAGATGAAGCCTGGGAGAGAGAGGACCTCTCCATCTTTGGATCACAGACTGTAAATGAATGTTCAGCAGTGAACATCTTTTCCTCTCTGTAGTCCCTGTCTATAGCAAGAGAGAATAGGTCTTCATGCAACAAGAAGCAGGGACATTTAGAGAGGAGGGGCAGAGAGAATTCTGATCCTGTTTGTGCCTCTGGATCCAGCCCTGCCTGAGATCCACACCTAAATTCATAAGGCAATAAAAATACTTTTCTGCCTAAACTAATCGGAGCTAGATTTCTTTCACTTGGAATCACAGCTCACTCTATACCAGAAAGTGTTTGCCTAGAAGACTACACCTTTTTCATTTGTACTCCCTGTGGTCCAGCATATAAGATCTTGGAGGTTACAGGCCCTCAATCAATGTGTTGCATTAAACTTTCAGCATGGCCTTAAGATACATGCCACTTTGTGAAACTGAGTGTGAGAGGAAAGAAAGAAACAACAGAAAATAACATTTTCTGTGCCCACCGATATAGTAGGAAAAGAATGGAGACTTAAGTATTAGGAAAACTTCAGGGTGATGGTTCAGACCTTGCAGACTCACATGAGAAGCAAATCTAGCCTTTTATTTCAAATCCACTGATTTCAATACAAAGCTTTAACAATGAAAGGAAAAGTGGGACCTATTATTTCTACTATGTGAGGGGTAGCCACGTAGGTCTATATAGATGTTTGTATTACATTTCCTTGCCAATTAACCTGTACTTGTTAATCACTGTTGAGATTTCACCACCCTCTCCACCAATACTTACTAATTGCCCACCAAAATACTAGGCACCATGGGAGCTACAGCTATGAATAGTACCCAGACACTGGCTTTACTTCTTAAATACCTATTACAGTAGCAGCCAAAGCAACTTCACGAAGATAAACTTGTGTTGAGGGAAAAAGAAAATCACACCGTCAACTTATGTAAGGTTCTATTTTAAAATCATCTGGTTCTAATTTACTAAATTTAATGCTCTAGAGCCAGTGCCAAAGTGCTACATTTGATTTATGGAAATACTTTAGCACATTTTTCCATCGGGCTCTTGTACAATATATTTACTGCCTTTTTGTTATGGTTAGCAAGATTATGAACCTTAAAAAAGCCTTCTTTATGAGCTTGCTGATATTTTATTCTAAAATGCCATAAGATGAACTAAGAAGTCCGGTAAACAATAATATCCATGTAGGAGCATTCCATATGGGTTCGCTGGTTTAAAAATTTTTAATTTAACAAAGAGATCCATCTGGAAAATGAACGTTTGAAAATTTTCACTGTATCACACCACTTCTTTTCAAGGCAGACGGTATTATTTTTGGAAGGGGGATAGGGATGGATATTTAATTAGGAGTTGTACTATACTATGCCGCTGAGCAAATAATAACGTTAATACCAAAGGATTAAAGAATGGCACGGACCCAGCCTTCCATCCCACCATAGAGAGAGGTTGCAGAATATTCCAGTCGAATGGAATGAACAGAGGAACACTGACATTAGGACCTCTGGTGTCAGTGGCACAGCCTGCCTCAGGTTGAGGGAGCTGTCCTGATGCACTTCCACGTCCCCTGTCCTCTCTGACATGCCACCCCCTGGAATCCCTGGCTCCATTAAGAGGCAAAAGCAGATTCTCCCCAGGCCCAGGAATGAACCATCTTTCTGTGCCCTTTCTGGCCCTCATGACCCAGCATGGCACTTTTTCTACTACCTTATGATATTTTCCAGAAAAATCAAGAACTTGTGCCAACATCTTCAACTGAAGCCTCTCGAACGTGCTGTGATTTAGTCTGTGAAGCCTGCTTTGGATTTTCAAAGTGGCGTTTCAAGTTCAAGTGTGTGCTCATTGTGTTCCTGTTTCACTGGGCCCTGCCGGGCTTGTGAGAAATGAAGTTTTTCACGTCACACCCACAGGAAACAAGATGGCTGCCAGGAAACTTCCCCTCCACCTCATACCCTTCTATTTCTTTAAAGCAAAGAAAACTTCTTTCCCTCAAACAGAATTTAGACAACTCTTACAAATGAAAAGGTATAAGGCCCAGGCCCTTCAAAATGCTTTCTCAACAGCCTCTTTGCCTTGAGGGTGTGACTCAGTAGGCAGGTGTTCAAATAGATCAGGAGTGAAGCGTGGCAGGCAGCGCGGCTCAAGGGCCTCAGCTGCTGCCTACTGAGGCCCTTCCTTGCCAGCCAAGATTTGTTCTCCCAACTTCTCTGCCCTGGAAACCAGTGCTGTGGCCTGACTATGGTCCCATCCTCATCCACACTCATGCTGCAGCTCAGTCCCCAGTGTTGAGGGTGGTGAGGCCTTGAGGGAGAGTTTGAGCCATGAGGGATCCATTCACCCCTGTGAATGAATTAGTGTTCTCCAGGGAATGGGTTAGGTGTAGCAAGAGTTGGCCCCCTTTTCTCTCTTTTTCATGGGCCTTTCTGCTTTACATTAAGACTTAGTATAAGGCTTTCACCAGAAGCCAAAAGGAGCAGCTGCCTGATTTTGGACTTCCAGAACCATGAGCCAAAATAAATCTCTTTTCTTTATAAATCACCTGGTCTCAGGTATTCTGTTACAGCAACAGAAGACAAACTAAGACAACTAGTCTTCCTATTGCCCCTTATAAGGGGCAATAATAAGAAATGGAAAAAGAATAACAAGGAATTGAAGAGAATATCAAGATCCCTGCTTCCTCCTGGATTCTTCTTGGAATGTTTTTTACTTCACCTTTTCAACTCTATCCATTCTTCCCTGAATTCTTTACCCAAATTTAACCTCCTTGAAATTTATTCCAGCCTCTGTTGATGGGTCCTCTTCCTCAATGGGTGCTAAATGCTCATAGTTCTAACTAGTATAAAACTGGGGATACAACTACAGCTCGTGTGAACCCCAACAGTGTCTTGTTTTGCAGCAAGCACCTTGTCTTTGTAAAACAGTTAACCTTAGAAATAGGCCATTCCTTATTTGACCCAGGCAATAACAATTTGATCTTACTGAAAATTTACATTATTCACATCATAAAATTCCTCATTTTAAAGTGAACCTCTCAGTGATTGTTAGTATATCTGTAGAGTTGTGGCAACATCATCACTACCTAATTCAAGAACACATCCCTCACTTCAGAAAGAGACCCCAGAAAGAAGGCTCTAGGGTCCCCCCCCCCCCCCCGCTGCCCACTGAACCCCTGGCAACTTGCCTAATATCTACAATAGCAATTTATAGTATTTTTATTTTCAGCCCAATCTCAAAGTCTAGCACAAACATGAGATTGGCTATTAGAATTTTTCTATGTATTTAAGAGTATTACTTCCATTGCATGGAAACATGTATGCATTTAACATTTGTGAAAAAACATGAAAAAGTCACAGCCCAAAACATGGTAATAAAGTACAGAGAAGGAGAGCAAAATATGGGGAAATACTGGCAATGCTTTAGAAGGCTTTTAGAAAGAGAGGAGAAACAGAGGAGAAACAGGGTACAGCAGAGACAGGGAGATAATGCTGTTGTATTTACCATGGAAAGGTTATGTGTTAGATACAGTTAAGTGCATATGTGATCTCCATAACAACTAATCAGGTGGGGGTTGGTCTCCTACGTCATAGATGAGAAGCCTGATTCTCAGAGAGATGACTGCCTTGCATGGAATCACACAGCAGCATTTAACCAGGGCTTGCCTGGTTTTAAATGCCATAGTCCAGGACAGGATAGGGGCCCAGCTATTCCGTTCTTTTCTGGGGAAACCATTGGCACATTTGGCCTGCCTTGTCTCTAAGTTTGGTCCTGTTAAGAACCAGGACAGTGGCTGGCTCTGAGTGGCACGAAGCCTCTCTGAATGGTAGCATGACTCTGATCTCCCCCAGTTCTGGTAACTTATTACAGAGGAAACTGAGGCACCACCTTGGTCCTGGGGTGGCTCTACTCCCTGCCTGTAGCTCTCCCTATTGTGCTGGCCTCCGAGGACTTGGCAAAATGTCTTCTCAGTCCCTTTTGCCAGCTACCTGTCTCTCCTGTTCTGTCATTAGTCAAGGATGTGCCCCAGGCCAGGCCCCTAGTTGGGATGCTTCCATAGCTTCCTGTCCACACACCACTGATTCCACAGTTCCCATCCCCCGGTGGCTAATTTATGTGTCCATGTGGGTAGGCCACGGTGCCCACATAGTTGGTGAAATTTATTCTGGATGTTTCTGTGAGTGTGTTTTTGGATGAGATTTATATTTAGGTTTGTGAACTTTGAGTAAAACAGATTGCCTTCCATAGCAGGGTGGGATTTGTCCAAACAGTTGAAGATTTGAATAAAACAAATAAGGAAGAAACAAGGCAGAAGTTAATTTTCTTCTCATTCATTGGAAGTCCAAGGCTGCCAAAAGATGCCCACATAAGATGTCAAACACCAGGCTGCACCAATCAATGTGGATGTCATGTCCTGTCTTTCTGAGCCATCATCAGTCTGCAGTGCTGCCTTGGTCTAGAATCAAGTAAACTTTGTTACATTGAACAGTTGTTGTTTTTTTACCACTGCACAAGAGCAAATGTGCTAGTGGGTGGGTGTGGCCGGAGGCAGTCAAAGGCCCATCCCAGAAGCAGAAGTTACTGAAAGAGGGAGGGAGGGAGAGGTTGAGCTAGGCAGGGAACAAGCCCTGGTTGGGTTTCTCTCCCAGCTGGCCCTGGTCCTTGGAGGTCACGGACAGCATACAATTTTGTGAGATGCTGGTCCCAAATGAGAGGGCCTTGTAACAAACACAGTAGCCCAAGATAAATCTAAATTGGCACCATGAAAATGAGGCTTCTGTATGCTGGCTGTGCTGGAGTCCCTACACGTCACTCTCCATTAGATTCTTTCTCAGGGTGGATTCCAACATTTCTTCTTTTCCTCAGCATCACAAATACTAAGCGAAAACATCCCGAGTGTCCTCCATACAGAGTGGGAAGAGAGAAGCTACCAACTACCTAAGAATCCCACTTGGAATCTAGCCAACAGGGCTTCTGCTGCCAGCATGGTGACTGGGGAGTTGTCTGGTGTCCCTGTCCCTGCATGCTATCTCTGCTGCCATTTACACAGTGGGGATCACCCGTCCCTGAAAGAGACCAGTTAGCTGAGTCTGGCCACCATTTTTTTTTTCTTGGTACCAGGGATCAAACTCAGGACCTTGCGCTTGCAAGGCAGGTGGTGGCACCATTGAGCTAAATCCCCAGCCACCATTTTTGAGCTTGACAGTGACTCTCCCCTTGCAATAAAGATCTTGGGAATTCACCATAACTTCCACTCTTAGATTCTGGAAGTGGGTACAGCTGCCCGCACCTCAATTTTCCTTCCCTTAAGATTTACTATCCCAGGATGTTTCAAAGTTCTCATCTGCCAATCAATTTCACAAGGCCTCAGGCTGAAATCCCTGGTTAACAACCTTAAAATGGCCCTTTTCTTATTAGAGTGGGAAATAAAACCACACACCTGCAAATTCCTCACTACCTTTAACTCGAATCATGAACTTGGGATCAGTGTGCTGTAATTAAATTCCTTGAGATGCTATGCCTGGATTTTCCACATATGAAAATATCTCCTGAGATTTGCTGCTGTAAGGAGACTTAAGACAGTTGGGTGTGGGACAAGTGGCTGTTTAATTTGGATATTAAAGAAATATAACCTACAATGAAAAGAATAATCCCCATTGTATAACAATAAAGTCGCATGAAAATTGGTTGGCTATTATTGCGTTCTCTCGATCCTATTCCACTGACATGGCAAAGTTTATTTAAATCTAAGTGATAGAGTCAGCCTTGTAGTAATATGTCAGGAGAGGTGATGGTTTTAGGGGACTATAAAGGTGTTTGCGCATAGTAGTGACTGTCACTCTGGTTAAGTAACTTTCATTTGTCCCTGGGATAGCTATGAACTGGACTTGGCAGAGGACTTAGCTTTAAGCAGACTGGGAGATTGGAGTCCAGGGCAGTGAAATGAGAGCTCAAATCCATACAGCAGAGGAAAACAACCTTCCTCATACAGAAGTTATGTCCTGAGGCAGCGTTCTTTTCCAGGTTCTCTTTCTTCTCTAAGGTGGATGAGGCCAAGAACAAGACCCTAGTTTGCAGATGGAAGAGCTGAGTCCTGCTCACTTGCTCTAGGAGTGATCTGCCATAGGGCAAAGCCAGTCCAGACCGGCTGCGGGGGTCCCCATTGGAGTCCAGTTCTCTTCTGCGCACTGTGCTCTTTCTTAGAGGCTCACAGAAGCACCGAAATCCAAGGACAGGTGTCCAACCACGCCTGGGTCTCAGGAAGAGGGCTGATGGGGAAACAATGCAAAATGAAGAATAGGCAAGGATCACCTGAAGGATATGGTCCATGTTTCTAAAAAGAAACAAGCCTGTGTGTTCTAGTTGCCTGTGGCGGCCCAGAGTGGGGCTTGGCGCTGCTTTGGGCTCAGCGAGAGTCTGTGGGTGGAGTGGGTGAGGGGCTCGTCATTGCTGAAGCAGATCTGGACACTCCCACCCGGCCCAGGACTTGAGGCTGTTACTCAACTCCTGTCAAAGGAGTTTCCTCTTCCTCCCAGACCTTCTCCGGCCTGTCAGCAGTGCCAGTGGTGGCCTCTCCAGAGGCGGCTGGTACTGTATTCTCATTTTCTCCCGACCTGAGCATGTCCTGAGTTTTCCAGCCCACTGGCAGCTGAGAATGTTGATGAACCCAAAGTGAGTAAGAGCTTCTGAGGGTTCTAAGAGGGGGCAGTCAAGCAAAGGAGGAGCAGGCTCCTACAGAATACCCTCACCAGCTCTCCGCCCTACTTCCTGGTAACTCATTCATGATCTCTGCTCATTTTGAGTCTCTGCAAAATCTGTGTCCAGCTCCTTCTTCCTGGTGGGTCTAAGGAGGCTCATCACTTTCTTTAAAGAGAGGACAACAAATGACAGTGCACACAGGCGTCTTTGTTCCCCGCACCCACACACACAGATGCACAGTAAAACACGGTTCACTGCAAATCAGTGTCAAAGACCCTGGAAATTATGGTTGACCTTTTCCCAGGCCTCCTGGAAGTGCCCTTCCATGGTCAAAGGAACACAACAGAGATCAGAGGGGAGCTGGGAGGAAGCTGGAGGACGTGCCAGCTCCACTTCACACTACTTTTTGCTTGGGCCTTCTGCATAAGCAAAGGATTGTTATCTTCATATGCAAATTTGGAAATGACAAATAGAAGAAACTAATTTTAGCCTCTGGTTCCATTTTCACAAACAAACAAACTCTATCTCTTAAACATAAGATTTATTTTGTGAGTAGTTTTGTATGCCAGGGTCTATTTTAACAAAGAATATATAATGTATATATTCTAAAAATTGAAATTAGACAAAGAGATAGAAATGATATGAATATATATATATACATATATATATATATTTTTTTTTCTCCTAAATTTCCAGCAAGAAATCCTTCCTTTGGAGAAATTGAGCTTGTGCCAGATGTTTCTAACGCTTTACTGATGGTCACCTAGGAACAAAACATTATCTTCTAGGAAGCAGTAGGGAGGAGAGAATGTTTGCATTTGTCTCAATGATCTCAGAGTCTTCCAGACAGCTGAGTCACTAGGGAGCAAGTCCTGTTCTTTACAGAACCTCTTGACAAGAGTCAACAACCAACCAACCAACCATAGATTTCAGTCCTAACAAGTTCTCCTCTTGTTGCCACCTTCATGAATGTGATCAGCCACTTAGCTAAGCTTGTCAAATTAAACTGAGTTTGCATCCTCGTTAATAGAAGAGAAGAAAGTATCACCTTGCAAAATTGTAAGGGAGGAAAAGATACAATGAAATCAAGCAAAGCCTTCCTACTTGTAGGAACCTGGCCTCTCCCCTAAGGTTGCAGAAGTAAGCATCCTGTAGCAGGTGGTAGTTCTGAATGTCAAATCTCACCATGGTGCTGGCCTTCTCATTCTTCACTTTTCTTTCTTTCTGCTTGAAAAGTTCTATGTCTCCAGGAGAACTGCTGGACAATATGCACCTTTTCTTTCTCTGTACAACCCCATGCTCTAGGTCAAACTCACATTTGATGTGAACTCAAACCTGAACTTTCACATTACAGGATTTCAAATAATCCAAATTGTTTTTCAACTTTCAATTTTATTGCTTGTTGTTTAATGTAATTTTTTTCTTGCTACTAAGGATCAAGCCCAGGGCTTCATATAAGCTAGGCAAGTGCTCTACCACTGGCCTATCAGCCCTTTACAATTCTATTTGAGACGGGGTTATACTAAGTGCCCAGGCTATCCTCAAACTCTTGATGCTCCCTCAGCCTGCACAATAGCTGGGATTACCAGTCTGCACCACCATACCTAATTTAAATGTGATATGATAAGTGTAGGAGACTGTGGCATTATTTTGGAATTTAAGTCTTCTGTGAGAACATTATAAAAACCATCACCAAAGTCCATTCCTCCTTCCTGGACAGTATTTACAGCAACACATGTGTGGTTCAAGAGCACGCATTGTTCCAAAGATTCTATAAAAAGAATCAAATAGATTCAGCACCCGCCCTTTATGACCATAATGATTCCGGCAGTGATATTATGGCCACATGGAGAAATGAGTTAAATATTGGGGAAGAATTATATGTACACCAATAATCATGTATGAATTTTCAGTTTTTTGGGGATTATCATTTAGAACCGCTAATTAA